>NC_142789.1:1330000-1598772 GCF_988280905.1 Pimephales promelas | reverse complement strand
GAGATATCGAAACTCAAAAATTCGGCCCGAAAAAAAAACGACAGTGGTACCCCTTACGTTTTTTTTTTTGGGCGAAAAATTAAGTTTCTCCAATCTTCCCAAATTCTGATAGAGGGCCATGAGACTTAGACCTGAGTGCAAAAATGGAGGCTCTAGCCCCTTCCAGAGCTGAGATATCGAAACTCAAAAATTCGGCCCGAAAAAAAAACGACAGTGGTACCCCTTACGTTTTTTTTTTTGGGCGAAAAATTAAGTTTCTCCAATCTTCCCAAATTCTGATAGAGGGCCATGAGACTTAGACCTGAGTGCAAAAATGGAGGCTCTAGCCCCTTCCAGAGCTGAGATATCGAAACTCAAAAATTCGGCCCGAAAAAAAAACGACAGTGGTACCCCTTACGTTTTTTTTTTTGGGCGAAAAATTAAGTTTCTCCAATCTTCCCAAATTCTGATAGAGGGCCATGAGACTTAGACCTGAGTGCAAAAATGGAGGCTCTAGCCCCTTCCAGAGCTGAGATATCGAAACTCAAAAATTCGGCCCGAAAAAAAAACGACAGTGGTACCCCTTACGTTTTTTTTTTTGGGCGAAAAATTAAGTTTCTCCAATCTTCCCAAATTCTGATAGAGGGCCATGAGACTTAGACCTGAGTGCAAAAATGGAGGCTCTAGCCCCTTCCAGAGCTGAGATATCGAAACTCAAAAATTCGGCCCGAAAAAAAAACGACAGTGGTACCCCTTACGTTTTTTTTTTTGGGCGAAAAATTAAGTTTCTCCAATCTTCCCAAATTCTGATAGAGGGCCATGAGACTTAGACCTGAGTGCAAAAATGGAGGCTCTAGCCCCTTCCAGAGCTGAGATATCGAAACTCAAAAATTCGGCCCGAAAAAAAAACGACAGTGGTACCCCTTACGTTTTTTTTTTTGGGCGAAAAATTAAGTTTCTCCAATCTTCCCAAATTCTGATAGAGGGCCATGAGACTTAGACCTGAGTGCAAAAATGGAGGCTCTAGCCCCTTCCAGAGCTGAGATATCGAAACTCAAAAATTCGGCCCGAAAAAAAAACGACAGTGGTACCCCTTACGTTTTTTTTTTTGGGCGAAAAATTAAGTTTCTCCAATCTTCCCAAATTCTGATAGAGGGCCATGAGACTTAGACCTGAGTGCAAAAATGGAGGCTCTAGCCCCTTCCAGAGCTGAGATATCGAAACTCAAAAATTCGGCCCGAAAAAAAAACGACAGTGGTACCCCTTACGTTTTTTTTTTTGGGCGAAAAATTAAGTTTCTCCAATCTTCCCAAATTCTGATAGAGGGCCATGAGACTTAGACCTGAGTGCAAAAATGGAGGCTCTAGCCCCTTCCAGAGCTGAGATATCGAAACTCAAAAATTCGGCCCGAAAAAAAAACGACAGTGGTACCCCTTACGTTTTTTTTTTTGGGCGAAAAATTAAGTTTCTCCAATCTTCCCAAATTCTGATAGAGGGCCATGAGACTTAGACCTGAGTGCAAAAATGGAGGCTCTAGCCCCTTCCAGAGCTGAGATATCGAAACTCAAAAATTCGGCCCGAAAAAAAAACGACAGTGGTACCCCTTACGTTTTTTTTTTTGGGCGAAAAATTAAGTTTCTCCAATCTTCCCAAATTCTGATAGAGGGCCATGAGACTTAGACCTGAGTGCAAAAATGGAGGCTCTAGCCCCTTCCAGAGCTGAGATATCGAAACTCAAAAATTCGGCCCGAAAAAAAAACGACAGTGGTACCCCTTACGTTTTTTTTTTTGGGCGAAAAATTAAGTTTCTCCAATCTTCCCAAATTCTGATAGAGGGCCATGAGACTTAGACCTGAGTGCAAAAATGGAGGCTCTAGCCCCTTCCAGAGCTGAGATATCGAAACTCAAAAATTCGGCCCGAAAAAAAAACGACAGTGGTACCCCTTACGTTTTTTTTTTTGGGCGAAAAATTAAGTTTCTCCAATCTTCCCAAATTCTGATAGAGGGCCATGAGACTTAGACCTGAGTGCAAAAATGGAGGCTCTAGCCCCTTCCAGAGCTGAGATATCGAAACTCAAAAATTCGGCCCGAAAAAAAAACGACAGTGGTACCCCTTACGTTTTTTTTTTTGGGCGAAAAATTAAGTTTCTCCAATCTTCCCAAATTCTGATAGAGGGCCATGAGACTTAGACCTGAGTGCAAAAATGGAGGCTCTAGCCCCTTCCAGAGCTGAGATATCGAAACTCAAAAATTCGGCCCGAAAAAAAAACGACAGTGGTACCCCTTACGTTTTTTTTTTTGGGCGAAAAATTAAGTTTCTCCAATCTTCCCAAATTCTGATAGAGGGCCATGAGACTTAGACCTGAGTGCAAAAATGGAGGCTCTAGCCCCTTCCAGAGCTGAGATATCGAAACTCAAAAATTCGGCCCGAAAAAAAAACGACAGTGGTACCCCTTACGTTTTTTTTTTTGGGCGAAAAATTAAGTTTCTCCAATCTTCCCAAATTCTGATAGAGGGCCATGAGACTTAGACCTGAGTGCAAAAATGGAGGCTCTAGCCCCTTCCAGAGCTGAGATATCGAAACTCAAAAATTCGGCCCGAAAAAAAAACGACAGTGGTACCCCTTACGTTTTTTTTTTTGGGCGAAAAATTAAGTTTCTCCAATCTTCCCAAATTCTGATAGAGGGCCATGAGACTTAGACCTGAGTGCAAAAATGGAGGCTCTAGCCCCTTCCAGAGCTGAGATATCGAAACTCAAAAATTCGGCCCGAAAAAAAAACGACAGTGGTACCCCTTACGTTTTTTTTTTTGGGCGAAAAATTAAGTTTCTCCAATCTTCCCAAATTCTGATAGAGGGCCATGAGACTTAGACCTGAGTGCAAAAATGGAGGCTCTAGCCCCTTCCAGAGCTGAGATATCGAAACTCAAAAATTCGGCCCGAAAAAAAAACGACAGTGGTACCCCTTACGTTTTTTTTTTTGGGCGAAAAATTAAGTTTCTCCAATCTTCCCAAATTCTGATAGAGGGCCATGAGACTTAGACCTGAGTGCAAAAATGGAGGCTCTAGCCCCTTCCAGAGCTGAGATATCGAAACTCAAAAATTCGGCCCGAAAAAAAAACGACAGTGGTACCCCTTACGTTTTTTTTTTTGGGCGAAAAATTAAGTTTCTCCAATCTTCCCAAATTCTGATAGAGGGCCATGAGACTTAGACCTGAGTGCAAAAATGGAGGCTCTAGCCCCTTCCAGAGCTGAGATATCGAAACTCAAAAATTCGGCCCGAAAAAAAAACGACAGTGGTACCCCTTACGTTTTTTTTTTTGGGCGAAAAATTAAGTTTCTCCAATCTTCCCAAATTCTGATAGAGGGCCATGAGACTTAGACCTGAGTGCAAAAATGGAGGCTCTAGCCCCTTCCAGAGCTGAGATATCGAAACTCAAAAATTCGGCCCGAAAAAAAAACGACAGTGGTACCCCTTACGTTTTTTTTTTTGGGCGAAAAATTAAGTTTCTCCAATCTTCCCAAATTCTGATAGAGGGCCATGAGACTTAGACCTGAGTGCAAAAATGGAGGCTCTAGCCCCTTCCAGAGCTGAGATATCGAAACTCAAAAATTCGGCCCGAAAAAAAAACAGTGGTACCCCTTACGTTTTTTTTTTTGGGCGAAAAATTAAGTTTCTCCAATCTTCCCAAATTCTGATAGAGGGCCATGAGACTTAGACCTGAGTGCAAAAATGGAGGCTCTAGCCCCTTCCAGAGCTGAGATATCGAAACTCAAAAATTCGGCCCGAAAAAAAAACGACAGTGGTACCCCTTACGTTTTTTTTTTTGGGCGAAAAATTAAGTTTCTCCAATCTTCCCAAATTCTGATAGAGGGCCATGAGACTTAGACCTGAGTGCAAAAATGGAGGCTCTAGCCCCTTCCAGAGCTGAGATATCGAAACTCAAAAATTCGGCCCGAAAAAAAAACGACAGTGGTACCCCTTACGTTTTTTTTTTTGGGCGAAAAATTAAGTTTCTCCAATCTTCCCAAATTCTGATAGAGGGCCATGAGACTTAGACCTGAGTGCAAAAATGGAGGCTCTAGCCCCTTCCAGAGCTGAGATATCGAAACTCAAAAATTCGGCCCGAAAAAAAAACGACAGTGGTACCCCTTACGTTTTTTTTTTTGGGCGAAAAATTAAGTTTCTCCAATCTTCCCAAATTCTGATAGAGGGCCATGAGACTTAGACCTGAGTGCAAAAATGGAGGCTCTAGCCCCTTCCAGAGCTGAGATATCGAAACTCAAAAATTCGGCCCGAAAAAAAAACGACAGTGGTACCCCTTACGTTTTTTTTTTTGGGCGAAAAATTAAGTTTCTCCAATCTTCCCAAATTCTGATAGAGGGCCATGAGACTTAGACCTGAGTGCAAAAATGGAGGCTCTAGCCCCTTCCAGAGCTGAGATATCGAAACTCAAAAATTCGGCCCGAAAAAAAAACGACAGTGGTACCCCTTACGTTTTTTTTTTTGGGCGAAAAATTAAGTTTCTCCAATCTTCCCAAATTCTGATAGAGGGCCATGAGACTTAGACCTGAGTGCAAAAATGGAGGCTCTAGCCCCTTCCAGAGCTGAGATATCGAAACTCAAAAATTCGGCCCGAAAAAAAAACGACAGTGGTACCCCTTACGTTTTTTTTTTTGGGCGAAAAATTAAGTTTCTCCAATCTTCCCAAATTCTGATAGAGGGCCATGAGACTTAGACCTGAGTGCAAAAATGGAGGCTCTAGCCCCTTCCAGAGCTGAGATATCGAAACTCAAAAATTCGGCCCGAAAAAAAAACGACAGTGGTACCCCTTACGTTTTTTTTTTTGGGCGAAAAATTAAGTTTCTCCAATCTTCCCAAATTCTGATAGAGGGCCATGAGACTTAGACCTGAGTGCAAAAATGGAGGCTCTAGCCCCTTCCAGAGCTGAGATATCGAAACTCAAAAATTCGGCCCGAAAAAAAAACGACAGTGGTACCCCTTACGTTTTTTTTTTTGGGCGAAAAATTAAGTTTCTCCAATCTTCCCAAATTCTGATAGAGGGCCATGAGACTTAGACCTGAGTGCAAAAATGGAGGCTCTAGCCCCTTCCAGAGCTGAGATATCGAAACTCAAAAATTCGGCCCGAAAAAAAAACGACAGTGGTACCCCTTACGTTTTTTTTTTTGGGCGAAAAATTAAGTTTCTCCAATCTTCCCAAATTCTGATAGAGGGCCATGAGACTTAGACCTGAGTGCAAAAATGGAGGCTCTAGCCCCTTCCAGAGCTGAGATATCGAAACTCAAAAATTCGGCCCGAAAAAAAAACGACAGTGGTACCCCTTACGTTTTTTTTTTTGGGCGAAAAATTAAGTTTCTCCAATCTTCCCAAATTCTGATAGAGGGCCATGAGACTTAGACCTGAGTGCAAAAATGGAGGCTCTAGCCCCTTCCAGAGCTGAGATATCGAAACTCAAAAATTCGGCCCGAAAAAAAAACGACAGTGGTACCCCTTACGTTTTTTTTTTTGGGCGAAAAATTAAGTTTCTCCAATCTTCCCAAATTCTGATAGAGGGCCATGAGACTTAGACCTGAGTGCAAAAATGGAGGCTCTAGCCCCTTCCAGAGCTGAGATATCGAAACTCAAAAATTCGGCCCGAAAAAAAAACGACAGTGGTACCCCTTACGTTTTTTTTTTTGGGCGAAAAATTAAGTTTCTCCAATCTTCCCAAATTCTGATAGAGGGCCATGAGACTTAGACCTGAGTGCAAAAATGGAGGCTCTAGCCCCTTCCAGAGCTGAGATATCGAAACTCAAAAATTCGGCCCGAAAAAAAAACGACAGTGGTACCCCTTACGTTTTTTTTTTTGGGCGAAAAATTAAGTTTCTCCAATCTTCCCAAATTCTGATAGAGGGCCATGAGACTTAGACCTGAGTGCAAAAATGGAGGCTCTAGCCCCTTCCAGAGCTGAGATATCGAAACTCAAAAATTCGGCCCGAAAAAAAAACGACAGTGGTACCCCTTACGTTTTTTTTTTTGGGCGAAAAATTAAGTTTCTCCAATCTTCCCAAATTCTGATAGAGGGCCATGAGACTTAGACCTGAGTGCAAAAATGGAGGCTCTAGCCCCTTCCAGAGCTGAGATATCGAAACTCAAAAATTCGGCCCGAAAAAAAAACGACAGTGGTACCCCTTACGTTTTTTTTTTTGGGCGAAAAATTAAGTTTCTCCAATCTTCCCAAATTCTGATAGAGGGCCATGAGACTTAGACCTGAGTGCAAAAATGGAGGCTCTAGCCCCTTCCAGAGCTGAGATATCGAAACTCAAAAATTCGGCCCGAAAAAAAAACGACAGTGGTACCCCTTACGTTTTTTTTTTTGGGCGAAAAATTAAGTTTCTCCAATCTTCCCAAATTCTGATAGAGGGCCATGAGACTTAGACCTGAGTGCAAAAATGGAGGCTCTAGCCCCTTCCAGAGCTGAGATATCGAAACTCAAAAATTCGGCCCGAAAAAAAAACGACAGTGGTACCCCTTACGTTTTTTTTTTTGGGCGAAAAATTAAGTTTCTCCAATCTTCCCAAATTCTGATAGAGGGCCATGAGACTTAGACCTGAGTGCAAAAATGGAGGCTCTAGCCCCTTCCAGAGCTGAGATATCGAAACTCAAAAATTCGGCCCGAAAAAAAAACGACAGTGGTACCCCTTACGTTTTTTTTTTTGGGCGAAAAATTAAGTTTCTCCAATCTTCCCAAATTCTGATAGAGGGCCATGAGACTTAGACCTGAGTGCAAAAATGGAGGCTCTAGCCCCTTCCAGAGCTGAGATATCGAAACTCAAAAATTCGGCCCGAAAAAAAAACGACAGTGGTACCCCTTACGTTTTTTTTTTTGGGCGAAAAATTAAGTTTCTCCAATCTTCCCAAATTCTGATAGAGGGCCATGAGACTTAGACCTGAGTGCAAAAATGGAGGCTCTAGCCCCTTCCAGAGCTGAGATATCGAAACTCAAAAATTCGGCCCGAAAAAAAAACGACAGTGGTACCCCTTACGTTTTTTTTTTTGGGCGAAAAATTAAGTTTCTCCAATCTTCCCAAATTCTGATAGAGGGCCATGAGACTTAGACCTGAGTGCAAAAATGGAGGCTCTAGCCCCTTCCAGAGCTGAGATATCGAAACTCAAAAATTCGGCCCGAAAAAAAAACGACAGTGGTACCCCTTACGTTTTTTTTTTTGGGCGAAAAATTAAGTTTCTCCAATCTTCCCAAATTCTGATAGAGGGCCATGAGACTTAGACCTGAGTGCAAAAATGGAGGCTCTAGCCCCTTCCAGAGCTGAGATATCGAAACTCAAAAATTCGGCCCGAAAAAAAAACGACAGTGGTACCCCTTACGTTTTTTTTTTTGGGCGAAAAATTAAGTTTCTCCAATCTTCCCAAATTCTGATAGAGGGCCATGAGACTTAGACCTGAGTGCAAAAATGGAGGCTCTAGCCCCTTCCAGAGCTGAGATATCGAAACTCAAAAATTCGGCCCGAAAAAAAAACGACAGTGGTACCCCTTACGTTTTTTTTTTTGGGCGAAAAATTAAGTTTCTCCAATCTTCCCAAATTCTGATAGAGGGCCATGAGACTTAGACCTGAGTGCAAAAATGGAGGCTCTAGCCCCTTCCAGAGCTGAGATATCGAAACTCAAAAATTCGGCCCGAAAAAAAAACGACAGTGGTACCCCTTACGTTTTTTTTTTTGGGCGAAAAATTAAGTTTCTCCAATCTTCCCAAATTCTGATAGAGGGCCATGAGACTTAGACCTGAGTGCAAAAATGGAGGCTCTAGCCCCTTCCAGAGCTGAGATATCGAAACTCAAAAATTCGGCCCGAAAAAAAAACGACAGTGGTACCCCTTACGTTTTTTTTTTTGGGCGAAAAATTAAGTTTCTCCAATCTTCCCAAATTCTGATAGAGGGCCATGAGACTTAGACCTGAGTGCAAAAATGGAGGCTCTAGCCCCTTCCAGAGCTGAGATATCGAAACTCAAAAATTCGGCCCGAAAAAAAAACGACAGTGGTACCCCTTACGTTTTTTTTTTTGGGCGAAAAATTAAGTTTCTCCAATCTTCCCAAATTCTGATAGAGGGCCATGAGACTTAGACCTGAGTGCAAAAATGGAGGCTCTAGCCCCTTCCAGAGCTGAGATATCGAAACTCAAAAATTCGGCCCGAAAAAAAAACGACAGTGGTACCCCTTACGTTTTTTTTTTGGGCGAAAAATTAAGTTTCTCCAATCTTCCCAAATTCTGATAGAGGGCCATGAGACTTAGACCTGAGTGCAAAAATGGAGGCTCTAGCCCCTTCCAGAGCTGAGATATCGAAACTCAAAAATTCGGCCCGAAAAAAAAACGACAGTGGTACCCCTTACGTTTTTTTTTTTGGGCGAAAAATTAAGTTTCTCCAATCTTCCCAAATTCTGATAGAGGGCCATGAGACTTAGACCTGAGTGCAAAAATGGAGGCTCTAGCCCCTTCCAGAGCTGAGATATCGAAACTCAAAAATCGGCCCGAAAAAAAAACGACAGTGGTACCCCTTACGTTTTTTTTTTGGGCGAAAAATTAAGTTTCTCCAATCTTCCCAAATTCTGATAGAGGGCCATGAGACTTAGACCTGAGTGCAAAAATGGAGGCTCTAGCCCCTTCCAGAGCTGAGATATCGAAACTCAAAAATTCGGCCCGAAAAAAAAAACGACAGTGGTACCCCTTACGTTTTTTTTTTTGGGCGAAAAATTAAGTTTCTCCAATCTTCCCAAATTCTGATAGAGGGCCATGAGACTTAGACCTGAGTGCAAAAATGGAGGCTCTAGCCCCTTCCAGAGCTGAGATATCGAAACTCAAAAATTCGACCCGAAAAAAAAACGACAGTGGTACCCCTTACGTTTTTTTTTTTGGGCGAAAAATTAAGTTTCTCCAATCTTCCCAAATTCTGATAGAGGGCCATGAGACTTAGACCTGAGTGCAAAAATGGAGGCTCTAGCCCCTTCCAGAGCTGAGATATCGAAACTCAAAAATTCGTCCCGAAAAAAAAAACGACAGTGGTACCCCTTACGTTTTTTTTTTGGGCGAAAAATTAAGTTTCTCCAATCTTCCCAAATTCTGATAGAGGGCCATGAGACTTAGACCTGAGTGCAAAAATGGAGGCTCTAGCCCCTTCCAGAGCTGAGATATCGAAACTCAAAAATTCGGCCCGAAAAAAAAACGACAGTGGTACCCCTTACGTTTTTTTTTTGGGCGAAAAATTAAGTTTCTCCAATCTTCCCAAATTCTGATAGAGGGCCATGAGACTTAGACCTGAGTGCAAAAATGGAGGCTCTAGCCCCTTCCAGAGCTGAGATATCGAAACTCAAAAATTCGTCCCGAAAAAAAAACGACAGTGGTACCCCTTACGTTTTTTTTTTGGGCGAAAAATTAAGTTTCTCCAATCTTCCCAAATTCTGATAGAGGGCCATGAGACTTAGACCTGAGTGCAAAAATGGAGGCTCTAGCCCCTTCCAGAGCTGAGATATCGAAACTCAAAAATTCGGCCCGAAAAAAAAACGACAGTGGTACCCCTTACGTTTTTTTTTTGGGCGAAAAATTAAGTTTCTCCAATCTTCCCAAATTCTGATAGAGGGCCATGAGACTTAGACTTGAGTGCAAAAATGGAGGCTCTAGCCCCTTCCAGAGCTGAGATATCGAAACTCAAAAATTCGGCCCGAAAAAAAAAACGACAGTGGTACCCCTTACGTTTTTTTTTTGGGCGAAAAATTAAGTTTCTCCAATCTTCCCAAATTCTGATAGAGGGCCATGAGACTTAGACCTGAGTGCAAAAATGGAGGCTCTAGCCCCTTCCAGAGCTGAGATATCGAAACTCAAAAATTCGGCCCGAAAAAAAAAACGACAGTGGTACCCCTTACGTTTTTTTTTTTTGGGCGAAAAATTAAGTTTCTCCAATCTTCCCAAATTCTGATAGAGGGCCATGAGACTTAGACCTGAGTGCAAAAATGGAGGCTCTAGCCCCTTCCAGAGCTGAGATATCGAAACTCAAAAATTCGGCCCGAAAAAAAAAAACGACAGTGGTACCCCTTACGTTTTTTTTTTGGGCGAAAAATTAAGTTTCTCCAATCTTCCCAAATTCTGATAGAGGGCCATGAGACTTAGACCTGAGTGCAAAAATGGAGGCTCTAGCCCCTTCCAGAGCTGAGATATCGAAACTCAAAAATTCGGCCCGAAAAAAAAAAACGACAGTGGTACCCCTTACGTTTTTTTTTTGGGCGAAAAATTAAGTTTCTCCAATCTTCCCAAATTCTGATAGAGGGCCACGAGACTTAGACCTGAGTGCAAAAATGGAGGCTCTAGCCCCTTCCAGAGCTGAGATATCGAAACTCAAAAATTCGGCCCGAAAAAAAAAAACGACAGTGGTACCCCTTACGTTTTTTTTTTGGGCGAAAAATTAAGTTTCTCCAATCTTCCCAAATTCTGATAGAGGGCCATGAGACTTAGACCTGAGTGCAAAAATGGAGGCTCTAGCCCCTTCCAGAGCTGAGATATCGAAACTCAAAAATTCGGCCCGAAAAAAAAAAACGACAGTGGTACCCCTTACGTTTTTTTTTTGGGCGAAAAATTAAGTTTCTCCAATCTTCCCAAATTCTGATAGAGGGCCACGAGACTTAGACCTGAGTGCAAAAATGGAGGCTCTAGCCCCTTCCAGAGCTGAGATATCGAAACTCAAAAATTCGGCCCGAAAAAAAAAACGACAGTGGTACCCCTTACGTTTTTTTTTTGGGCGAAAAATTAAGTTTCTCCAATCTTCCCAAATTCTGATAGAGGGCCATGAGACTTAGACCTGAGTGCAAAAATGGAGGCTCTAGCCCCTTCCAGAGCTGAGATATCGAAACTCACAAATTCGGCCCGAAAAAAAAACGACAGTGGTACCCCTTACGTTTTTTTTTGGGGCGAAAAATTAAGTTTCTCCAATCTTCCCAAATTCTGATAGAGGGCCATGAGACTTAGACCTGAGTGCAAAAATGGAGGCTCTAGCCCCTTTCAGAGCTGAGATATCGAAACTCAAAAATTCGGCCCGAAAAAAAAACGACAGTGGTACCCCTTACGTTTTTTTTTTTGGGCGAAAAATTAAGTTTCTCCAATCTTCCCAAATTCTGATAGAGGGCCATGAGACTTAGACCTGAGTGCAAAAATGGAGGCTCTAGCCCCTTCCAGAGCTGAGATATCGAAACTCAAAAATTTGACCCGAAAAAAAAAAACGACAGTGGTACCCCTTACGTTTTTTTTTTGGGCGAAAAATTAAGTTTCTCCAATCTTCCCAAAATCTGATAGAGGGCCATGAGACTTAGACCTGAGTGCAAAAATGGAGGCTCTAGCCCCTTCCAGAGCTGAGATATCGAAACTCAAAAATTCGGCCCGAAAAAAAAACGACAGTGGTACCCCTTACGTTTTTTTTTTGGGCGAAAAATTAAGTTTCTCCAATCTTCCCAAATTCTGATAGAGGGCCATGAGACTTAGACCTGAGTGCAAAAATGGAGGCTCTAGCCCCTTCCAGAGCTGAGATATCGAAACTCAAAAATTCGGCCCGAAAAAAAAAACGACAGTGGTACCCCTTACGTTTTTTTTTTGGGCGAAAAATTAAGTTTCTCCAATCTTCCCAAATTCTGATAGAGGGCCATGAGACTTAGACCTGAGTGCAAAAATGGAGGCTCTAGCCCCTTCCAGAGCTGAGATATCGAAACTCAAAAATTCGGCCCGAAAAAAAAACGACAGTGGTACCCCTTACGTTTTTTTTTTTGGGCGAAAAATTTAGTTTCTCCAATCTTCCCAAATTCTGATAGAGGGCCATGAGACTTAGACCTGAGTGCAAAAATGGAGGCTCTAGCCCCTTCCAGAGCTGAGATATCGAAACTCAAAAATTCGGCCCGAAAAAAAAAACGACAGTGGTACCCCTTACGTTTTTTTTTTGGGCGAAAAATTAAGTTTCTCCAATCTTCCCAAATTCTGATAGAGGGCCATGAGACTTAGACCTGAGTGCAAAAATGGAGGCTCTAGCCCCTTCCAGAGCTGAGATATCGAAACTCAAAAATTCGGCCCGAAAAAAAAACGACAGTGGTACCCCTTACGTTTTTTTTTTGGGCGAAAAATTAAGTTTCTCCAATCTTCCCAAATTCTGATAGAGGGCCATGAGACTTAGACCTGAGTGCAAAAATGGAGTCTCTAGCCCCTTCCAGAGCTGAGATATCGAAACTCAAAAATTTGACCCGAAAAAAAAAAACGACAGTGGTACCCCTTACGTTTTTTTTTGGGCAAAAAATTAAGTTTCTCCAATCTTCCCAAATTCTGATAGAGGGCCATGAGACTTAGACCTGAGTGCAAAAATGGAGGCTCTAGCCCCTTCCAGAGCTGAGATATCGAAACTCAAAAATTCGGCCCGAAAAAAAAACGACAGTGGTACCCCTTACGTTTTTTTTTTGGGCGAAATATTAAGTTTCTCCAATCTTCCCAAATTCTGATAGAGGGCCATGAGACTTAGACCTGAGTGCAAAAATGGAGGCTCTAGCCCCTTCCAGAGCTGAGATATCGAAACTCAAAAATTCGGCCCGAAAAAAAAAACGACAGTGGTACCCCTTACGTTTTTTTTTTTGGGCGAAAAATTAAGTTTCTCCAATCTTCCCAAATTCTGATAGAGGGCCATGAGACTTAGACCTGAGTGCAAAAATGGAGGCTCTAGCCCCTTCCAGAGCTGAGATATCGAAACTCAAAAATTTGACCCGAAAAAAAAAAAACGACAGTGGTACCCCTTATGTTTTTTTTTTGGGCGAAAAATTAAGTTTCTCCAATCTTCCCAAATTCTGATAGAGGGCCATGAGACTTAGACCTGAGTGCAAAAATGGAGGCTCTAGCCCCTTCCAGAGCTGAGATATCGAAACTCAAAAATTCGGCCCGAAAAAAAAAAACGACAGTGGTACCCCTTACGTTTTTTTTTGGGCGAAAAATTAAGTTTCTCCAATCTTCACAAATTCTGATAGAGGGCCATGAGACTTAGACCTGAGTGCAAAAATGGAGGCTCTAGCCCCTTCCAGAGCTGAGATATCGAAACTCAAAAATTCGGCCCGAAAAAAAAACGACAGTGGTACCCCTTACGTTTTTTTTTTTGGGCGAAAAATTAAGTTTCTCCAATCTTCCCAAATTCTGATAGAGGGCCATGAGACTTAGACCTGAGTGCAAAAATGGAGGCTCTAGCCCCTTCCAGAGCTGAGATATCGAAACTCAAAAATTCGACCCGAAAAAAAAAAACGACAGTGGTACCCCTTACGTTTTTTTTTTGGGCGAAAAATTAAGTTTCTCCAATCTTCCCAAATTCTGATAGAGGGCCATGAGACTTAGACCTGAGTGCAAAAATGGAGGCTCTAGCCCCTTCCAGAGCTGAGATATCGAAACTCAAAAATTCGGCCCGAAAAAAAAACGACAGTGGTACCACTTACGTTTTTTTTTTGGGCGAAAAATTAAGTTTCTCCAATCTTCCCAAATTCTGATAGAGGGCCATGAGACTTAGACCTGAGTGCAAAAATGGAGGCTCTAGCCCCTTCCAGAGCTGAGATATCGAAACTCAAAAATTCGGCCCGAAAAAAAAAACGACAGTGGTACCCCTTACGTTTTTTTTTTGGGCGAAAAATTAAGTTTCTCCAATCTTCCCAAGTTCTGATAGAGGGCCATGAGACTTAGACCTGAGTGCAAAAATGGAGGCTCTAGCCCCTTCCAGAGCTGAGATATCGAAACTCAAAAATTCGGCCCGAAAAAAAAACGACAGTGGTACCCCTTACGTTTTTTTTTTTGGGCGAAAAATTAAGTTTCTCCAATCTTCCCAAATTCTGATAGAGGGCCATGAGACTTAGACCTGAGTGCAAAAATGGAGGCTCTAGCCCCTTCCAGAGCTGAGATATCGAAACTCAAAAATTCGGCCCGAAAAAAAAACGACAGTGGTACCCCTTACGTTTTTTTTTTGGGCGAAAAATTAAGTTTCTCCAATCTTCCCAAATTCTGATAGAGGGCCATGAGACTTAGACCTGAGTGCAAAAATGGAGGCTCTAGCCCCTTCCAGAGCTGAGATATCGAAACTCAAAAATTCGGCCCGAAAAAAAAAACGACAGTGGTACCCCTTACGTTTTTTTTTTGGGCGAAAAATTAAGTTTCTACAATCTTCCCAAATTCTGATAGAGGGCCATGAGACTTAGACCTGAGTGCAAAAATGGAGGCTCTAGCCCCTTCCAGAGCTGAGATATCGAAACTCAAAAATTCGGCCCGAAAAAAAAAACGACAGTGGTACCCCTTACGTTTTTTTTTTGGGCGAAAAATTAAGTTTCTACAATCTTCCCAAATTCTGATAGAGGGCCATGAGACTTAGACCTGAGTGCAAAAATGGAGGCTCTAGCCCCTTCCAGAGCTGAGATATCGAAACTCAAAAATTCGGCCCGAAAAAAAAAACGACAGTGGTACCCCTTACGTTTTTTTTTTGGGCGAAAAATTAAGTTTCTCCAATCTTCCCAAATTCTGATAGAGGGCCATGAGACTTAGACCTGAGTGCAAAAATGGAGGCTCTAGCCCCTTCCAGAGCTGAGATATCGAAACTCAAAAATTCGGCCCGAAAAAAAAAAACGACAGTGGTACCCCTTACGTTTTTTTTTTGGGCGAAAAATTAAGTTTCTCCAATCTTCCCAAATTCTGATAGAGGGCCATGAGACTTAGACCTGAGTGCAAAAATGGAGGCTCTAGCCCCTTCCAGAGCTGAGATATCGAAACTCAAAAATTCGGCCCGAAAAAAAAACGACAGTGGTACCCCTTACGTTTTTTTTTTTGGGCGAAAAATTAAGTTTCTCCAATCTTCCCAAATTCTGATAGAGGGCCATGAGACTTAGACCTGAGTGCAAAAATGGAGGCTCTAGCCCCTTCCAGAGCTGAGATATCGAAACTCAAAAATTCGTCCCGAAAAAAAAAACGACAGTGGTACCCCTTACGTTTTTTTTTTGGGCGAAAAATTAAGTTTCTCCAATCTTCCCAAATTCTGATAGAGGGCCATGAGACTTAGACCTGAGTGCAAAAATGGAGGCTCTAGCCCCTTCCAGAGCTGAGATATCGAAACTCAAAAATTCGGCCCGAAAAAAAAACGACAGTGGTACCCCTTACGTTTTTTTTTTGGGCGAAAAATTAAGTTTCTCCAATCTTCCCAAATTCTGATAGAGGGCCATGAGACTTAGACCTGAGTGCAAAAATGGAGGCTCTAGCCCCTTCCAGAGCTGAGATATCGAAACTCAAAAATTCGGCCCGAAAAAAAAAACGACAGTGGTACCCCTTACGTTTTTTTTTTGGGCGAAAAATTAAGTTTCTCCAATCTTCCCAAATTCTGATAGAGGGCCATGAGACTTAGACCTGAGTGCAAAAATGGAGGCTCTAGCCCCTTCCAGAGCTGAGATATCGAAACTCAAAAATTCGGCCCGAAAAAAAAAACGACAGTGGTACCCCTTACGTTTTTTTTTTGGGCGAAAAATTAAGTTTCTCCAATCTTCCCAAATTCTGATAGAGGGCCATGAGACTTAGACCTGAGTGCAAAAATGGAGGCTCTAGCCCCTTCCAGAGCTGAGATATCGAAACTCAAAAATTCGGCCCGAAAAAAAAACGACAGTGGTACCCCTTACGTTTTTTTTTTGGGCGAAAAATTAAGTTTCTCCAATCTTCCCAAATTCTGATAGAGGGCCATGAGACTTAGACCTGAGTGCAAAAATGGAGGCTCTAGCCCCTTCCAGAGCTGAGATATCGAAACTCAAAAATTCGGCCCGAAAAAAAAAACGACAGTGGTACCCCTTACGTTTTTTTTTTGGGCGAAAAATTAAGTTTCTCCAATCTTCCCAAATTCTGATAGAGGGCCATGAGACTTAGACCTGAGTGCAAAAATGGAGGCTCTAGCCCCTTCCAGAGCTGAGATATCGAAACTCAAAAATTCGGCCCGAAAAAAAAAAACGACAGTGGTACCCCTTACGTTTTTTTTTTGGGCGAAAAATTAAGTTTCTCCAATCTTCCCAAATTCTGATAGAGGGCCATGAGACTTAGACCTGAGTGCAAAAATGGAGGCTCTAGCCCCTTCCAGAGCTGAGATATCGAAACTCAAAAATTCGGCCCGAAAAAAAAAAACGACAGTGGTACCCCTTACGTTTTTTTTTTGGGCGAAAAATTAAGTTTCTCCAATCTTCCCAAATTCTGATAGAGGGCCATGAGACTTAGACCTGAGTGCAAAAATGGAGGCTCTAGCCCCTTCCAGAGCTGAGATATCGAAACTCAAAAATTCGGCCCGAAAAAAAAACGACAGTGGTACCCCTTACGTTTTTTTTTTGGGCGAAAAATTAAGTTTCTCCAATCTTCCCAAATTCTGATAGAGGGCCATGAGACTTAGACCTGAGTGCAAAAATGGAGGCTCTAGACCCTTCCAGAGCTGAGATATCGAAACTCAAAAATTTGACCCGAAAAAAAAAAAACGACAGTGGTACCCCTTACGTTTTTTTTTTGGGCGAAAAATTAAGTTTCTCCAATCTTCTCAAATTCTGATAGAGGGCCATGAGACTTAGACCTGAGTGCAAAAATGGAGGCTCTAGCCCCTTCCAGAGCTGAGATATCGAAACTCAAAAATTCGGCCCAAAAAAAAAACGACAGTGGTACCCCTTACGTTTTTTTTTTGGGCGAAAAATTAAGTTTCTCCAATCTTCCCAAATTCTGATAGAGGGCCATGAGACTTAGACCTGAGTGCAAAAATTGAGGCTCTAGCCCCTTCCAGAGCTGAGATATCGAAACTCAAAAATTCGGCCCGAAAAAAAAAACGACAGTGGTACCCCTTACGTTTTTTTTTTGGGCGGAAAATTAAGTTTCTCCAATCTTCCCAAATTCTGATAGAGGGCCATGAGACTTAGACCTGAGTGCAAAAATGGAGGCTCTAGCCCCTTCCAGAGCTGAGATTTCGAAACTCAAAAATTTGACCCGAAAAAAAAAAACGACAGTGGTACCCCTTACGTTTTTTTTTTGGGCGAAAAATTAAGTTTCTCCAATCTTCCCAAATTCTGATAGAGGGCCATGAGACTTAGACCTGAGTGCAAAAATGGAGGCTCTAGCCCCTTCCAGAGCTGAGATATCGAAACTCAAAAATTCGGCCCGAAAAAAAAAACGACAGTGGTACCCCTTACGTTTTTTTTTTGGGCGAAAAATTAAGTTTCTCCAATCTTCCCAAATTCTGATAGAGGGCCATGAGACTTAGACCTGAGTGCAAAAATGGAGGCTCTAGCCCCTTCCAGAGCTGAGATATCGAAACTCAAAAATTCGGCCCGAAAAAAAAACGACAGTGGTACCCCTTACGTTTTTTTTTTGGGCGAAAAATTAAGTTTCTACAATCTTCCCAAATTCTGATAGAGGGCCATGAGACTTAGACCTGAGTGCAAAAATGGAGGCTCTAGCCCCTTCCAGAGCTGAGATATCGAAACTCAAAAATTCGGCCCGAAAAAAAAAACGACAGTGGTACCCCTTACGTTTTTTTTTTTGGGCGAAAAATTAAGTTTCTCCAATCTTCCCAAATTCTGATAGAGGGCCATGAGACTTAGACCTGAGTGCAAAAATGGAGGCTCTAGCCCCTTCCAGAGCTGAGATATCGAAACTCAAAAATTTGACCCGAAAAAAAAAAACGACAGTGGTACCCCTTACGTTTTTTTTTTGGGCGAAAAATTAAGTTTCTCCAATCTTCCCAAATTCTGATAGAGGGCCATGAGACTTAGACCTGAGTGCAAAAATGGAGGCTCTAGCCCCTTCCAGAGCTGAGATATCGAAACTCAAAAATTCGGCCCGAAAAAAAAAACGACAGTGGTACCCCTTACGTTTTTTTTTTGGGCGAAAAATTAAGTTTCTCCAATCTTCCCAAATTCTGATAGAGGGCCATGAGACTTAGACCTGAGTGCAAAAATGGAGGCTCTAGCCCCTTCCAGAGCTGAGATATCGAAACTCAAAAATTCGGCCCGAAAAAAAAACGACAGTGGTACCCCTTACGTTTTTTTTTTGGGCGAAAAATTAAGTTTCTCCAATCATCCCAAATTCTGATAGAGGGCCATGAGACTTAGACCTGAGTGCAAAAATGGAGGCTCTAGCCCCTTCCAGAGCTGAGATATCGAAACTCAAAAATTCGGCCCGAAAAAAAAACGACAGTGGTACCCCTTACGTTTTTTTTTTTGGGCGAAAAATTAAGTTTCTCCAATCTTCCCAAATTCTGATAGAGGGCCATGAGACTTAGACCTGAGTGCAAAAATGGAGGCTCTAGCCCCTTTCAGAGCTGAGATATCGAAACTCAAAAATTCGGCCCGAAAAAAAAACGACAGTGGTACCCCTTACGTTTTTTTTTTGGGCGAAAAATTAAGTTTCTCCAATCTTCCCAAATTCTGATAGAGGGCCATGAGACTTAGACCTGAGTGCAAAAATGGAGGCTCTAGCCCCTTCCAGAGCTGAGATATCGAAACTCAAAAATTTGACCCGAAAAAAAAAAAACGACAGTGGTACCCCTTACGTTTTTTTTTTTGGGCGAAAAATTAAGTTTCTCCAATCTTCCCAAATTCTGATAGAGGGCCATGAGACTTTGACCTGAGTGCAAAAATGGAGGCTCTAGCCCCTTCCAGAGCTGAGATATCGAAACTCAAAAATTCGGCCCGAAAAAAAAAACGACAGTGGTACCCCTTACGTTTTTTTTTTTGGGCGAAAAATTAAGTTTCTCCAATCTTCCCAAATTCTGATAGAGGGCCATGAGACTTAGACCTGAGTGCAAAAATGGAGGCTCTAGCCCCTTCCAGAGCTGAGATATCGAAACTCAAAAATTCGGCCCGAAAAAAAAAACGACAGTGGTACCCCTTACGTTTTTTTTTTTGGGCGAAAAATTAAGTTTCTCCAATCTTCCCAAATTCTGATAGAGGGCCATGAGACTTAGACCTGAGTGCAAAAATGGAGGCTCTAGCCCCTTCCAGAGCTGAGATATCGAAACTCAAAAATTCGGCCCGAAAAAAAAAACGACAGTGGTACCCCTTACGTTTTTTTTTTTTGGGCGAAAAATTAAGTTTCTCCAATCTTCCCAAATTCTGATAGAGGGCCATGAGACTTAGACCTGAGTGCAAAAATGGAGGCTCTAGCCCCTTCCAGAGCTGAGATATCGAAACTCAAAAATTCGGCCCGAAAAAAAAACGACAGTGGTACCCCTTACGTTTTTTTTTTTGGGCGAAAAATTAAGTTTCTCCAATCTTCCCAAATTCTGATAGAGGGCCATGAGACTTAGACCTGAGTGCAAAAATGGAGGCTCTAGCCCCTTCCAGAGCTGAGATATCGAAACTCAAAAATTTGACCCGAAAAAAAAAAAACGACAGTGGTACCCCTTACGTTTTTTTTTTGGGCGAAAAATTAAGTTTCTCCAATCTTCCCAAATTCTGATAGAGGGCCATGAGACTTAGACCTGAGTGCAAAAATGGAGGCTCTAGCCCCTTCCAGAGCTGAGATATCGAAACTCAAAAATTCGGCCCGAAAAAATAACGACAGTGGTACCCCTTACGTTTTTTTTTTGGGCGAAAAATTAAGTTTCTCCAATCTTCCCAAATTCTGATAGAGGGCCATGAGACTTAGACCTGAGTGCAAAAATGGAGGCTCTAGCCCCTTCCAGAGCTGAGATATCGAAACTCAAAAATTTGACCCGAAAAAAAAAAAAAACGACAGTGGTACCCCTTACGTTTTTTTTTTTGGGCGAAAAATTAAGTTTCTCCAATCTTCCCAAATTCTGATAGAGGGCCATGAGACTTTGACCTGAGTGCAAAAATGGAGGCTCTAGCCCCTTCCAGAGCTGAGATATCGAAACTCAAAAATTCGGCCCGAAAAAAAAAACGACAGTGGTACCCCTTACGTTTTTTTTTTTGGGCGAAAAATTAAGTTTCTCCAATCTTCCCAAATTCTGATAGAGGGCCATGAGACTTAGACCTGAGTGCAAAAATGGAGGCTCTAGCCCCTTCCAGAGCTGAGATATCGAAACTCAAAAATTCGGCCCGAAAAAAAAACGACAGTGGTACCCCTTACGTTTTTTTTTTTGGGCGAAAAATTAAGTTTCTCCAATCTTCCCAAATTCTGATAGAGGGCCATGAGACTTAGACCTGAGTGCAAAAATGGAGGCTCTAGCCCCTTCCAGAGCTGAGATATCGAAACTCAAAAATTCGGCCCGAAAAAAAAACGACAGTGGTACCCCTTACGTTTTTTTTTTTTGGGCGAAAAATTAAGTTTCTCCAATCTTCTCAAAACTCTGGATTATGATAGAAGGTCACGAGACTTTGACCTGAGTGCAAAAATGGAGGCTTTAGACCCTTCCTGAGCTGAGATATCGAAATTCAAAATTTCGACCCAAAAAACGACAGTGTTACCCCTTTCGTTTTTTTTTTTTTCGTTTTCGGGCGAAAAAATACGTTTCTCCAATCTTCTTGAAACTCTGGATTATGATAGAGGGCCACGAGACTTTGACCTGAGTGCAAAAATGGAGGCTCGTCTAGACCCTTCCAGAGCTGAGATATTTATAATGGCATAAATGCTACGTGGGATGTCCATATCTCAGCCCTGGAAGGGTCTAGAGCCTCCATTTTTGCTTTCAGGTCTAAGTCCCATGGCCCTCTATCAGAATCCAGAGTTTCAAGAAGATTGCAGAAACTGAAAATTTCGACCCCCCCCCCCCCAAAAAAAAAAAAAACCCACAGTGGTTAAAAAAAAAAAAAAACCCTGTCGTTTTTTTTTTTTCTGGTGCGAAAAAATAAGTTTTTTCAAACTTCTTGAAACTCTGGATTCTTATAGAGGGCCATGGGCCCAAACTCGGGTCAAAGTAGCGTCCCTAGGAGCCCTCTCCAACGGGCCCTAGCGCCCCCATGGGCCGAGATATGGGGCCCAACAGGAAAGGGGTCACTTCCGAAGGAAGGTTCCCAGAAACTTGGGGTTCTGAGGTCTGAGAGGGCCCCTAGAGGCCACTCACCACCCCAAAGGAAGGAGTGGGATTTGAACCCAAATCCTCAACATGAGGGAGCAACGCTCAAACCACTGAGCCACTGGAGCTTCCACTTTTACTTGTCTTTATTTTGGGGCCATGTCTTTTTTATTTGGACAAAACCGTTCAAGATAAAGCATTTTAATGCAAAGGGTGGGATTTGAACCCAAATCCTCCACATGATGAAGCAACACTCAAACCACTGAGCCACTGGAGCTTCCACTGTTGATACTCCTTTTTCCCTCTTTTTGTATGTTTTTTTTTTTTTTTTTGCACTCAGGTCTAAGTCCCATGGCCCTCTATCAGAATCCAGAGTTTCAAGAAGATCAGAGAAACTTATTTTTTCGCACAAAAAACAAAACAAACAACAACAAAAAAAAAAAAACGACAGGGGTACCGAAATTTTTAGTTTCTCCAATCTTCTTGAAACTCTGGATTCTGATAGAGGGCGATGGGACTTAGACCTGAGTGCAAAAATGGAGGCTCTAGACCCTTCCAGAGCTGAGATATTGAGATATTTATAATGGCATAAATGCTATGTGGGATGTCCATATCTCAGCTCTGGAAGGGTCTAGAGCCTCCATTTTTGCACTCAGGTCTAAGTCCCAAGGCCCTCTATCAGAATCCAGAGTTTAAAGAGGATCAGACAAACTCAAAATTTCGACCCCCCCCCCAAAAAAAACGACAGTGGCACCACTGTCGTTTTTTTTTTTTTTTGGGTGGAAATTTTGAGTGTCCCCACATGTACCCTGATCAACTCGTGTTTTTAAACATTTTCTCTGCATTTTTGTAATGTATATATAATATCTAAAGTAAGTACACAAGATATAATATAACAATAGATATAAACGAGTGAATTTGTTTTTAGAATACATTTGCCTTGTTTTAATGATTATTTTTTAACAAATAAAGATGAAAATAATGTATTGTAGTGTTAATTTGAAAGGGAAAGTTTACTTTTAGCAAGTCGGACGGCACAAAAACTGCAATTTCCAGTGCAGCATATACATTTTCTCCTAATTAACTTATGGAACTGGTTTACTTTTCTGCATGAAATAAAGAGAAATGTGCCCAAATATAAAAGTGATCATTGCTTGAGGTGAATATTCAGTACAAATGATAAATATAACACATGGACTTGAAATGTACCCCTAATCATATAATCACCCTTAAGCGTTAAAGTAATAAAGTAGTAGACAGACTAGCCTTTCAGTACAGTAAAGGAATTAGAGATTTTGACGCCAAAAAATAACTCAAACAGCTGTCATTTTTTTATCAAAGTATATACGCTAAATTGTTAGACTTCTTTTTGGCTGGCTCATAATTTTAATCTGTATAATTCTGATACAGTTAAAACTTTTTAAACACCTGGGCACTTGAACAAAATATACACACCCACACAAATATACTATATCATCATAACTTGGAAACAGATCTGATTGGTGACTGGCAGTCTTCTGTCAAAAAGGGTTTATTTCACAGTACAATTCAATTAGAAAATCAATTTCCAGCAATGTCTTTTAAAAATCAATATCTAAAGAACGGTCTTATATTGATAACACACTAACCACCATTAAAATGACAAGGTAAAAAAAAAACTTCTTGAAATTTTAAATGGCAAAATATTCAATTTATTTTTCTACCTCCCCCCAAAAAAAAAACAAAAAAAAAATTATATTTTTATTCAGGGAAAAAAAAAAAGAGATTTATGGAAACCAAGACCTTGACAGAGTTTAAAGTTATTTTAGATGAATGAATTAATGACTGGAGCCTAATTGCCTGAACATTTTAAAATAGAACTGCTTTACTTTGCAAAGCCTCTTATATAATCAAATCAATCAGACCACCGGTCCGGTTTTAAACACCTTGTTTATTTACGGACTGAAAATGTTTCCCGTGACATACAAAAATCACAAATTTCATTCACTGTGGAACTGAAGTATGTCACTTACAATAACAGAAAATCATACAAAAATGAGAAAAATAGAAAATTTCCAAACATGAGCATATCCGCGTCAAGCTTTTCAGCATCTTATGTTCCATACTTGTTTTTTTGGACGATCATTTTCTCTCTATCTCTATTTTTTTTGGAAACAATAAGTGCAATGATGATCATTTAAATCCAAATCCGACTCCAAAAACTGCAAATAACGAAGACTGCATCTGACATTCAGCAAATTGAAACAAACAAAACCCTCTTCTACAACCACACACACAAAACACACACATCCTGCAAAAATCACTCAAACTTCCTGCAAAGGCACCGACGTGATGTTCACAGAATGCTGCATCTTGTATGCGAGTGTACAGTTGATCTGCCAGTCCGGTGTGTGTGTGTGTGTGTGTGTGTGTGTGCGCGTGTGTGATGCGTTTACAAGGCGTCCAGAAGGCTGTCGATGCGGCTGACCAGCTCTTGCCTCTTGCCCGCCAGCGTTTTATCCGAGTCGATGTAGGCGTCCTTCTTCACCTTTCCGGCCACCAGCCGCTCAGCTTCCTGACAGGACCGGCACACCAGATCCTTCAACTGGCCGTCCAGCTTCTGTATCTCACCAACCTGCAGACGGAGGAGGAACGGGTTAGGGCCGACTTAAAGAGATAGTTCACCCAAACACACAAACTCTGTCATTAATGACACCGTAAGACTTTCGTTCATCTTTAGAACACAAATGAATATATTTTTGATTAATAGTTGAATAAAGTCGTTATTTTGCTATTTTTTGTGCACAAAAAGTATTCTCGTCACTCGATGAACTTAAAGGAGTAGTTCACTTTTAAAAAAACTTTTGCTGATAATTTACTCACCCCCATGTCATCCAAGATGTCCATGTCTTTCGTTCTTCAGTCGAAAAGAAATTAAGGTTTTTGATGAAAACATTCCAGGATTTTCTCCATATAATGGACTTCAATGGGGTCCAAACGGTTCAAGGTCCAAATGAGAGTTTCAAAGGACTTTAAACGATTCCAGATGATGAATAAGGGTCTTATCAAGGACCCTTCAAGTCATGACTCGAAAAAAGATTCGTTCATTTTGATGAACGAGTTCGAACAGGAGAGTCACGAACGCGCATCACAGAACAGAGCAAGGCGACCATTTGAGCTTATAAAACTTAAACTTTGTTATTTATTTATTAAATGAGCGATCGATTCGCTTGATAAGACCCTTATTCACCGTCTGGAATTGTTTAAAGCCCTTTGAACAGTTTGCACTGAAACTGTTGGAACCATTTGGACCCCATTGAAGTCCATTATATGGAGAAAATCCTGGAATGTTTTCATCAAAAACCTTAATTTCTTTTCGACTGAAGAAAGAAAGACATAGACATCTTGAATGACATGGGGGTGAGTAAATTATCAGCAAAAGTGTTTTTTGAAAGTGAATTACTCCTTTAAGGCGGAGGGTGTTTGGATTTCGCGTCTCTGTATGTGCACGCCACAGACATCCGGCCACTGCACTTCCGGCGTTCAGAGTTGCCTCTTTTGTGTTCCGTCAATATTATGGTATTATAAACAGCCCTATATTTAAAAATATATATATACTAAAAAAAAAAAAAAATCTGAATCGATTTGTGAATGGTCCGCATCGCGATACATCTAAGAATTGCTTTTTTCCCCCATAACTAGTTGCACGTCACACGCAGTCGTTATTTTGGTTTGTTTTTTGCGCACAGAAAGTATTTTAGTCGCTTGATAATCTTAAGGTTGAGCCGCTGTCGTCACTCGGACTATTTTAACGACGTCTTTCATAACTTTTGGGCCGGCCAGTTTCGATCCCTCAAGAAGCCTATGGAGGAGTGATCCAGCTCTCAGATATCTTTATTTATCAGTAATGACCCCGTAAGACTTTTGTTCATCTTCAGAACACAGAGTTTGCATTTGCAAACGAGATAACAGATGGTGTTTCTGAGGAGACGTACTTTTTCAGCCAGATCGGAGCCCTCCGCCTTGAGACGGGCTTGTAAAGCCGTGATGTCGCCGGTGAGGGTGCGGTGTTCGGCCTCGAGAGTCTTGCGGCCGCTGTTTAGGGCTCCGGTGTCCCGGGACTGCTTGTAGCGGTTCACCACTTCATCCATGTGGCGGTACAGACCGAGACGCTTGTTGACCAGAGTCAAGACCTGCTCGGTGATGGACGCCACCTTCATCCGCACCTCAGCGGCAGGATCCTGACACAGGAGAGGAGGACACAGACACTTAGATGACAATCTGACACCTTCAGTCACTCACACAGTACCGTGTGCTCCAGACGCACCTTGGTGATGGAGAAGTCGAGGCGCACGTAGATGATGACGGTGAAAAACAGGATGTAGAACGCTCCCACCACCAACAGCGGCTCCTGCAGCATCAGGATCTTGTTGAAGTTGTAGTGAACCTAAACACAGGATTAGCACAGGCACACTTGTGAGGTCACCGTCTCCACAAGACATTCATGACACCGTGCAAACGTTTTGACGAAAGGTTTGCTGAGCAGATGCACCTGTACTTTAGAGCGCAGAGTAAGAACTAACAGCAAAATAACCATGTGTAGCCCTCAAACCGTACTCACTTTACAGCCCTTAATCCTGTAATTGTGGACAAATGTGGCACTCAGGTGTGATCCTAATTTGTATTTATTATAAATCTTATATCACTGTCTTCGATAAAGTTTTGTTTATCCATTTATGGTGTTTTTATTTTTTATTTTGGGGGTGTTTTTGACTTTATTTGCTTCAAAAAGTTCCATATTTTCTATGTAAATTATGCTTATTTTTATGTTTTATTTATTAACTACATTAAAATATCATTCCAATAAATTCTTAGAGCTAAAACCTAAAGATGAAGTGACTTTGCTGTCACCTGGTGTCTTATTTTAGATTGCTCTAAATTACAGTTTTTCCCATTCATTTCTATGCCCATTTTTGACCCAAATACAAGATTAAGGAAGGTTTTTTTCAGCCACTTAACATTGTAGAATTGAGTAAAAAAAAATGTGTGTGTTCAGGAGGCAAACTTAGGAAAAGTAGCCAAGTCTTGCACCGCTCAGATCAAGGGAAGTATTTTTTAAAAATAAATAAACTATTTTGCCCACATTTATCCAGAGTACGGTTTTAGGGTTAATGTTGCAACTGCTCAGTTTTTCTTTAGAAATATTCGCTTTTGTAAACTCAATACAAATATCAAAAACAATACTGTAGTTTGATTGATATAATGTTTTTTAATAGCTTTATATTACACTATGTAGAAGGAAACTAAAAGAAAAAAAATATTCAAGAAATTTAAGAACATTTATTTCACATTTTTCTTGAGCTTAAATGTAAAAAAAGTGTTGATTGAAAAATATAAGTGTAAAAAAGATAAGTGAATGAATTTAAAACCTAATTCTTATTTATAATTCTAGTTAAATGTGGCATTTGTTACATTTAAATCGCAATTTACAGATTGCTTGATCCATTTGCCAGTTGCATTTAACATTAAGCTTTACATCTTTTAAGGTCTTTACTAATTTTTAAATTAGAAACTTTCTTTTATTTTAAGAAGCACTCTTAGTCTTCCATGCATATCTAGACCAGACTCTAAAATCTGAAAACTAAAATGTTCAGCTCATATTTTCTAAGCAATGCATCAGGATAAGATGATAGGACAGGAGGAACCTTCCTTGCAAGAGACTAAACACCCTTTAAAGGGTTAGTTCACCCAAAACATGCAAACTCTGTCAGTAATGACTCTCCCTCATGTTGTTCAACCCCGCAAGACTTTCGTTCATCTTCAGAACACAAATTAACCCTTGTGCATTGTTCAAATTCACTACCCTTTCATTCTGTTCGTGGCTGAAAACTACTTTAAACTGCTGTAGAAATGTTTCAGATAAATATTTTTTTCAAATTTTATTTGCATAAATCTATTAATCAACCTTAGTCCTGATCAAAACTACTAAATGTTAAAAAAAATAAAAATAAAAATCAGGATTTTAACGCTTTAATTTTCAAAATCATAAATGATGTCACTGATTGGGGGGGGGGGGGGTGCACACAAAATGCCTTATTTTCAATACAAAATATGATTGTGGCTGGGTTTTTTTTAGTCTTGGACATGTCAAAGATTAGAAACAACATTGATTTGGATGCATTGTTTTTGTGCAGCATCAGATTTGAACTTTTTCTCCCTCATTTACAGTTTGTGGCAGTTTTTGCCCCATTGACTTCCATTATAACCACATTTGTTGATTGCAAAGCCATGACACCATAAAATCATACATTTTTGATTGTTGGTGGTTTTCCCTGTTGGGAAGAGGTCAAATTTGTCATTTTTACTGTTAACCAGGTGGCACCATTAACCCTTTAGACAGTCCTGTGCACAAAAAAAGCTTAGTTTCTGGCTTTTACATGGAGTTTTATGGAGAAAGATATCTGAGATTAAATCTGAGAGCTGGATCACTCCTCCATAGGCTTCTGGCCGGCCCAAAAGTTATGAAAGACGTCGTTAAAATAGTCAGAGTGACGACAGCGGCTCAACCTTAAGATTATCAAGCGACGAGAATACAAACAAAAATAACGACTTTATTCAACTATTCATTTCCTTCTCTGTGGGCCGTGAGATTTCAGGTAGTGTAACAGGGCAGCGCTTCTGGGTTCAGCGCTTCTGGGTTCAGCGCTTCTACACTACATGAAGATGAACGAAAGTCTTACGGGGTTGAACAACATCATTACTGACAGTTTTCATTTTTGGGGTGAACTATCCCTTTAAGATGACCCCGCTGGTCTCCTCTGGAAGTCTGAGATTACCACGACGTCCTGAATGTGCTGCTCCACCAGATTGCTCTTGGTGGCCACCAGCACAGGTCTGCCAAAGGTGTCCAGGTAAGTGTAATGCAGCTCGTCCTGACTGCGGGTGATGGGGTACGGGGTGTCCATGTGGACATTTCTGGACCAACAAAGTACCAGTTAATCTATCGTCAACATTTTTAAAGGAATTGAGTATTACATATTTTGAAACTTTGTTGATTGAGGCTCACCTGGCTCCTTCAGGAAGGATCAGTTTCACAGTCAGCTGGTCAATCACCTGATCATCATAGACATGATCCACCAGACGCATCTTCAGGGCATACTGGTCTCCTAAAGAACAAACGGGTTCGTAACTACATAATTACTTTAAATTAACAGAAAATGTTTCCAATCTTGATAAACCAGACACACACCCAGATTGTAGAGATATTCATAGCTGGGAAGATTATAACCAATCATGTAATGTGTTTTCCAGCCACCGAACAGCGGGAAACGGGGACGGATTTCCACCTCTACGGAATCATCTAGAACTTGGAGGTGAGAGGTGGAGATGTTCCCGATCTCGTCGCGGTAGTACACGTCCTGAGCCGAGGCTGGGAGGATGGTCTGCGGGACACAAACACAAGTTGAAGAACAGCAAACCAATATGTCCTCGACTTCAACCGGTCTAAATATCATTTTAACAGTCTTTATTTTTGTCAGTTTAGAGATTTTGGCCTAGTTTACTCCAATACGTGCTCTTTCAAGCTGCTAAAAAGAAAAAGTTGAAAATATACTTTTAAAGGAGGAGTTCACTTTTGAAAAAACTTTTGCTGATAATTTACTCACCCCCGTGTCATCCAAGATGTCCATGTCTTTCTTTCTCCATTTGAAAAGAAATTAAGGTTTTTGATGAAAACATTCCAGGATTTTTCTCCATATAATGGACTTCAATGGGAACCAAACAGTTTAAGGTCCAAAAGACAGATTCAGTGCAGCTTCAAAGGGCTTTAAACGATTCCAGACGATGAATAAGGGTCATTTCAAGCGAAAACACTCATTTAAAAAAAAAAAACAAAAAAAAAAAAACTAAGTTTAAGTTTTATAAGCACAAATACAAACAAATCTTTTTCCGAGTCAATTCGTTCGTTGAATGAACCAAATGACTCGGAAAAAAGATTTGTTCATTTTGATGAACGAGTTCGAACAGGAGAGTCACGAACGCGCATCACAGAACAGAGCAAGGCGAGCATTTGAGCTTATAAAACTTAAACTTTGTTTTTTATTTATTAAATGAGTGATCGTTTCGCTTGATAAGATCCTTATTCATCGTCTGGTGTCGTTTAAAGCCTTTTGAAGCTGCACTGAAACTGTTTTTTGGACCTTGAACCGTTTGGTTCCCAGTAAAGTCCATTATATGGAGAAATATCCTGGAATGTTTTCATCAAAAACCCTAATTTCTTTTCGATTATCACCAAAAGTTTTTTTTGTAAAGTGAACTACTCCTTTAAGATGTTTATTTTATTACATTTAGTTTACTTGCGGCAGTAAATTCCTCCCGAATATACCAAGTTAGCATTCCAGCGCGTCACGCCATGTTCCGTCTGTTTACTGAAGTCAGTCATGAGCGGTATCTCTGTAAAGCTCTGAATCTCCTGTACAACATTGTGTAACCCAAATATGGGCATTTCCTTTCTATCAGTAACCAATCGTCAATGTCCAAAGAGTGATTTAAAGCCAATGACGAAATCTCATTGGCTACTGCTGGTTTCGCTGAGACGCATCACGTGGTGTACTCTGCCAATGTTAATTCATTGAGTTACTGCAGTTGTAGGCCTTATATGCCTGCCATGTTATTAAATAATCAGTTTTCATGAGCTTGAAATATATTATTATTACTAAGGGCCTGAGCATTTACTCTGTTTTTGAGCATTTTTTTTCCAATAGAAATGTATTCAATTCCCTACTTAAATCTTTAAATGGCTTTTTCTCAAAATGAGTTTGTCATTCTCCAGTAGAAATATCTCAGCCTATGAAGCACATATGTACACCAAACTCTCCAGTTATTCACTTCCCAGTATTCTGAATATATTTT
This sequence comes from Pimephales promelas, assembly GCF_988280905.1. Taxonomy (NCBI): domain Eukaryota; kingdom Metazoa; phylum Chordata; class Actinopteri; order Cypriniformes; family Leuciscidae; genus Pimephales; species Pimephales promelas. The sequence goes on along the minus strand of NC_142789.1, from coordinate 1,568,868 downwards.
CAGAGGGATTTATTAATAAATCTTTCCTGGCCTGATTTATGTGACATTTAAAAAAAAAAATATGATTTTTAAAGGCTATGGACAGTATATTTTGATTTCCAAGGTAAAGAAAGCACATATCCTGAAATCTTGTGTGTAAACAAAACGAAAAAAAAATTTTGCACCCGTCTTTCAGATTTATCTACCAAAAATATATGCAAAATTGAGTATATTTAATGAGATAATGCCTAATTTGCATAATTAAACATACAAATTAAAAAAAAAATTAATACATTTTTTATATACTTGTGCAAGTAATAAACTGAGGAAGTTTCATGGTGATATCGATTATTTAAAAAAAAATAATTCTCTATTAACCTGTAGTGTCTCGCCTTAAGAGGCACTCTTTCATGCATATCTAGACTCTAAAATATGAAAACTAAAATGTTCAATGCAAAGTCAAATATAATTTATATTTCATACCCCTGACCAAAATAGAGTTTTTCGAGTTGCCTATAGCAACGCAAACGTCAGCTGAGGCAGAGCCATTATGTTAACCCAGCTGTCATTTTGCGAAATTCTATAAAGGGACATTGTGTACTTTTTTAGGTATTTTATTATCTAAAATCACTATTTTTATTCATAAATATGTCCACAATGGTGTACAAACACCTCTGCCAATTATCGGACTTATCCTTGTAAACGAAGCATTTATTATCTTTATATACATGGGATGGGTAAGTCCACGGAGGCTTCCATGTAGATCCGCCATCTTGAAAAACTATAATAGCATTTGTAACGTTCAATAAGAATATATTTTAATATCGTTCTTGCAACCTGTTCACCCGAAGGAAAACTCGGCGAAGTGTTATCAGAAGATCCTGTCATAGCATAGATGCAACACGCATTTGAATAAGCTATCCGCTTGAATGCAAAAAACAATAACCACTAGATGGGAGAAATGTCCCTTTAAAGAGTTTAAAAAAGTAGATAGATGAGACACCTTGAAAGATTTGACCGAGGAAATGCCGCTGTCAGACTGTCTCTGGTAGTCGTAGCGGGAGAACGGCCCCTTCAGGTAGGCCCCGGTGTGTCTCAGGTCGACGGTTTCCTCCACGGCGATGTTGCCCCAGTGGGAGACCTCGATGGTCCGAGTGATGCTGCTGATGGTGAGGAAGGGTGTGTTGTTCTCATAGTGGATCTTCATGGCATCCTACAGACCAGCCGATTTCAGAAGGTTAAACACTGCTGCTCAAAGTAAACGTCCACACACACATACACTACCGGTCAAATGTTTCAGATCGGTAAGATTTTTTTATGGTTTTTAAAAGAAGTCTCTTCTGCTCACCAAGGCTGCAATTATTTGATAAAAAAAAACAAAACAAAAAAAAAAACAGTAATATTGAGAAATATTATTACAATTTAAAACAGCAGTTTTCAATGTGAATATATAGTGAAGTGTAATTTATTCCTGTGATCAAAGCATCATTACTCCAGTCTGCAGTGTCACATGATCCTACTGAAATTATTATAATATGATGCTCAAGAAACATTTACGATTATTATCCATGTTAAAAACAGTTTCTTACATTTTTATTTCAGGATTCTTTGATGAATAGAAAGTTCAAAAGAACAGAATTGATCTGAAATGGAAAGCTTTTGTAACATTAATCACTACCATTCAAAAGTTCGGGGTCAGTAAGAATTAATTTTTTTTTTGGGGGGGAAAGAAATTAGAAAACACTTTTATTCATCAAGGATGAGTTAAATTGATCAAAAGTTACAGTAAAGACATTTATAATGTTAGAAAAGAGTATATTTTAAATAAATGCTGTTCTTTTGAACTTTCTATTCATCATGTAATTTTGGGGGAAAAAATGGTACACGACTGTTTAACATTGAAAATAAGCATAAAATCAGCATATTAGAATGATTTCTGAAGGATCATGTGACACTGAAAACTGATGTGAAATCAGCAACAGTAATAATGATGTTGAAAATTCAGCTTTAAAATTACATTTTAAAATATATTAAAATAGAAAACAGTAATTTTAAATTGTCATAATATTTCAAAGTATTACTTTTTTTTTTCATCAAATAAAGCAGCCTTGGTGAGCAGAAGAGACTTCATTTAAAAACATAAAAAAACGTACTGACCTAAAACTTTTGACCGGTAGTGTTTATCATTTTAGCAACCAATAACTGATATGTGGACTATGGTTATCAGCAATAATCCACACCGTTGTCCGCTGTCATCACACAGTTTTTATTTGGCCTCTAGAGGCCGCTCTCGTACTATCACGGATGCCCCGTGGTGTTTGACGCATTACGCTACACTAGCCTGCTCAGAGCAGAATATATCAGATGCAGATTTAAAACTTTGACAATGAAAGTGTACAATACACAACAGGTTGTCATTTTAAAATGATTCTTTTGTTGACCAGATGCTGCATTAGTAGCCATCAAGGCTGATGGGATGTTAACCTTAACCTGAGTTAACATTGTTGAGTTACCTGGCTGAAGGGAGGAACATCTTTGAACGGCCCGTACTCGATGGTCTCGTCGCTCTTGCTGGGGTTGCCCAGTTTGGTGTAGGACTCCACGGTCTTGGAGGCCAGGCGCACACGGGTGGTCTGGGAGCGGGTGGGGTACGGGGAGAACAGGTAGTGGTTCCCCTGGAAGACCACCAGCTGTCGCTCGGCCTGGGTGATCTGGGTGGGGAAAGGCTTCAGCACGTGACTGAACACGCTCTCGACCTTCACCCGCAGCTTCGCCCCCGGAGCGAGAGGAGACGGCAACTGGGCCTCGAAGAATTTACCACTGCGGGAGAGGAGCAAACAAGATCAGGTCAATGCTGACCTCCAAGAAGAGGAACATGTCTAGAGGAGCTCACACCACAACTTCACATTCTCTCACAGGTTTGTAGTCTAAAAAGCTAAATTTAATGCATCTTCAAACCACATCAATTTGCATTTTAAAACTGGATTCCAATTAGGGTTACAAGATTAATCACATTATTGCTTCTCTCGAATAAGCATAACATTTGTAACTCTGTGTTGTGTATTTGTATTTATTTATTTTTTACTGATGGACCATGAGTCTGAATAAAGAATACTACTACTACATAATCATCTGAGGTTATGTATCCTGAAAACTTTTTCATTAATTAATCGCATTGGTAACAAGGTTTTGTGTGTGGGTTGCCAGATATCAGTTTAAATCCCCAAACCACCCAGTGTAATACTTTATCTTTCCAACCTGGCAACCGCTTCTGCACTGCAGTGTTGATGACCTGAAAACCAACAGGAGTTTAAAGATGTCTAATACGATATTCTGTGCAAATTCAAGTGCAATATTGCACGTTTGAGTTCTTTATGAAGCCACTTGTGCTATTGCTTCAACAAACTCTGCAAGCAAACTGATCCAAACATGCATTTTGACTATATCGGTTTAAAAAAGAAAATCACAGACATAATTTGGGATTGATGTGACAAATTTCACCGTTTTAGCTTATGAGAGTTGCTGTAGTGTTTGACTGATATAGGTTGTATGATGGCCACTAATAAAAAAAAAAAAATATATATGAAGAGTTCAGATGCAAAAGCCTCTAAGTGCCATTTGAAATTTTCTTCTAGAATGATCATTTTTATTAAGCTTGTATATTTAAGTTCAGTGATTTCACTTAAATGGCAATGAAGATTACCTATTAATTGTTATTTAAGTGAAATTACTGAACTTAAATATACAAGTTTGATAAAAATCATCATTAAAGAAGAAAATTTCAAATTGCATTTAGAGGCTTTTGCATCTGAACTCTTCATATATATATATATATATATATATATCAGACAATTTAATTAGCTTGCTATCTACTTTACATAATATTTACAAAATATAATATTTTTTAGTTAAAAATCATTTGAATTTGACAAAATAATCTGCAAAACAAATAGATTTCTTAGTTCTGTAGTGCTATTATGACATTTTCAGAAATAAAGAAATTGTTAAATAAGAAAATTTAAAAGGTTTACTTTACACTATCCAACAATACTTAGTAATCTAATAAGTCTGTGTGCACTGGGAATCATATTTTCTTAAAGACCAGGCAATGCTAATACTACATATAATACACACACTATAATACACTGTTTGAAATTGCTCGCTTATGCGTGTTCAGTGACACCCAATTCACAAAGCTTGAATCTTCTGCATGGATGGACGGTCATGCACAGACTACATGCATTTTTTATACAGGATACAACACCTGTACTTTTTTATAATGATCATAAAAAAAACGATCAGTCGACTGCTACTTTCTAAATGATGAAAAATGGTAAAACTTTAAGAAGCATTCCTCAATATTAATTCTAAATATATCAACTTATGTATACAATTTCAAAATAAAAGTCCTGCTTAAGACACCAAATAGAAAAAAGTAATGACCAAATCAGAGCTAAAAAAAAGGCAATCATCTGACATATGAACTGAATTTTATACGTGACCACATGAAATTGGAATGTTTCAGACGAAATGTAAAACTAAAATCTTTCTTAAATAAGAACAACTGTGATTACTACTAAATTATAATTTGAGCAGAACAATTAATTTAACAATTATTGAGCAGCCCTAAATTAAATCTGATTTTGTCACCACAAAATAAAAACTGACAACACTTACTGCAGTAGTTATTATAAACGAAATTCAAGTGCCCTCATATTCTTTAATCAAAATAACTTCCCCTCCCTCTTCAGTGACTTCTCTTCACTGACGATGCATTTACTGATGCGAGGGGCGGGGCAACCTGTCACTCACATGAGATCCACCAATAGCAGACCTCAACCATCCGATCAATTTCCCATGGTCAAAAAGACACAAACATTTTTATTTTTCTTGCTCGAGAAGCGGTATTCGTCACAACAGTGAAGAAATGATGATCGCAACTTTTGTTTCACACGACTTTAATACTTTCTCCCAGTGTTTACCTTTGTCCATCGATAGTTTTCTCTTTCAGCTCTAGGCTTTCATCCTCATCTTCCTCTCCCTTTACCTGGTGAAGATACAAAAACCTTCTGTTATAACCAGAAACGTCTTAACATGCAGTCTAAAGGAAGAAAAAACAGGGAAAACTCATGACCATAAAGTCTGAAGCTTAAAACGAACACAGATCAAAGCCAAATAAATGCAAATGAGCCGTCTGTCAAACTCATAGCAGCTTATATACACATTTAAGCAGGAGAAACACGTTTTTATTAAGAGAAGAAAACCAAATGACGCTGGATTCATGTTTTTTGTATAATACTGGTGTAGGGCTCCAGCACGGAAGTGAACGCTGTTTCCGGAACGTACGTGTCACGCTGGCACTGACAGAGCAAAGCGGAAGTGCGCTGCACAACCACAGCTAATGCTAACTCCTAGATATAACACCTCAATAATGCCATGTGCATTACACCTTAATTCATTTGAATTAATTATTTGAATGAACTTTACATATTAACTACATTAACTAATATTAAATGTGCCAAAAATATGTGCAAATGTACAAATCAAGCGGAATCATGCAGCTAGCTTAGGCTACAGTAACACTTATCTATGAAAAGTTGCACTCCCTATTGTCTCTATGGCAAAAATAAGTTCCAGATATAATTTAAAAAGCATGTAACAGTCCGAAATGAATAAGTTAGAATTAAAAGAGAGCCAGTGGATCTTAAGTGATAGCTCGCAAGGAGCTCCCCTTCAGCATCACCCACTCCTGCCTGCTTGCAGATTTATTACTAAAGTTATATGATTTACTCACAGATGCACCGATGAAGGCCAGATGCGGCGCGAGCTCGGGCTCCAGCGCGAGCGTGAAACTGTGCGCTCGCGACGCTCCGTGGTTCGCGAGCTGAATCTCGGCTGTGATCTTCCCGAGATGAGTGCTCAGATCCAGTGTGCGCTTCACGTCCTCGTTCACGAGCCCGTCCGCGCTGACCGACGCGCAGAACAGGCTCGAGATCAGCACTAAACTCACCGCTCCGGCGCTCCACATTGTCTTGCGTTTATATGTTATGATTTGGAGGTTAATACATGTAATAAGTCCTATCTTGTGACGTGTTTGCGCATGCAGTGAGGCCTCGCGCTGCAAAAGGTGCTCCTGAAGGATGACGCTTCATTCATTCCCTCACGAGTGACGTCACCAACATGGCGGACAATGAACCCACCTTTCACCGCGGCTTTTGGCATTGTGATCATACAAGAAAACTTTGGCAAGACATTTGCCAGTTTATTGTAAACTATAAAGACTTTTGCTTTATTTCAAGTATGTTTTGTTTGGGGTTTTGATTTTTGAGAAGCAATATGAGAATATTTTTTCTTTGTAACTTAAATATTAAAACTATGAAAGTTACCAAATGATACCAAATCAAAATGATGTTAAGATCTATATCAAATCCTTATCTACCTCTTGTAACAAAAAGGCTACAAAAATCTTGAATGTATGCTCAATATTGGGTGTTTTTGTATATTTTTTCTGTTTTTTTAAAAAAAAAAAATATTTCTTTATTTCTTTATAATTTCTTTATTTCTTAACAATTCTTCATAATAGGTTTTATGGGTAGAATTGTTTCTAATCGATAACCCCCCCATCCCTAAATTCAAATGTGATGTATTACCTATCAGTCCCTGTACATCTCTTTCTTTGTTTGGCTTTTAAATGTTCATTTCTGTATCTCGTAAATAAAGGTTTAATAAAAAAAAAAAAAAAAAAAAAAAATTCACCGGGGCAAAAAATAAAATAAACAAAAAGGCTCTTCTCTTTACTTTTTCTACATTGTGACCGTTTCCTTTTTTTTTTTAAATAATGTTCTCAATAAAAACTAAACTTTCACTGAGGCAGCACAGTAATGAATGTTGTATCATGTCTTTACTGTCACTTTTCATTATATAGTTCAAGAAGATATGATGCAAAATGACAGTAAAGATGTTGCAAATGGTTTATATTTCTAAAAATGCTGTTTTTTAATGTAAATAATAAGTGTTTCCAGTGCACCAAATCAGCATAATATAATGATTTATGAAGAATCATGTGACAGCAGAAAACTCAGCTTTGGTATTACAGGAATATATATATATAAAAAAAAAAATATTAAACTAGAAAAGTGATTTAGTAAACTATAGATAAGACATAGAGTAACACTGAGAGAGAGAGATTTACCAGAGTAAATTATAAAAATGGTTATTTTGCCTTACCATACAAAAGCAATTATGTCCAGTAGTTTTGTCACTGTTAGTTTATTGAAACAATAGACAGATAGTGTCCATTCCAAAATGATTTTAGCTGATACAACTGGGATGATATGAAAAATAGGCCTGTTAACTTCTTGTCAAACCATTTCACGAACCAAGACCCAAAAACGGCCATTTCTACATTCTTTCAGAACAATCCTAACTTATTCGCCTCTCAAATTACAACGAACAAACACTTTAAAGTTCAACATTTTATGAAAATGTTTAAATTGGTCTAAGAACATTTAATAGTCAACATACAAAATGAGCCGATTGAAAGTGCTATTAAGAAACATCAACACTAACGCAGCCAACAGACGATATTTAGCATTACACACCCCTAAACAGAACGTCATTCGATCACCACATGAACACACTAAGAACAGCTGGTCTCACGGTGTAAGACTGATGAAGAGGAATGCTTCAGATGTTTTGGATGTTGTACGTTTGTTGAATGTTCAGTGTGTCTCGCAGCATCAGGTCCCGAAGTCGCCACAGAGCGTCAGCCATGGTCTTGTGAGCGCCCTTGCTCTTCAGCCAATGAGAGGGCAGACGGCTCTCCTGCTCTTTTGTGAGCCGCACATCTTTCCTGCGAGCTGGGGTCGAACACACACACACACACACACACACACACACACACACACACACACACACACACACACACACACACACACACACACTCATCATATGGCTGGTTTAAGATTTCAGAAATTAATGACAGACTTGTTAAGTCAGTTGATAATACACATTTTTTCTAATATTATTAATGATTATCTAATATAAATATTGTGTAACATACTCTATCATTTAAAAGTTCAGGAGATTGAAAGCATTTGTTACTAAAGATTTCTATTTCAAACAAATTCTGTTCTTCAAACTTTTTATTCATCAAAATGTTGAATATTCATCAAACAAAAATATGAAGCAGCTCAACTGTTTTCAACATTGATAATAATAAGAAAAAAAAAGATAATAATAAGAAAAAAAGAAAAACAGAGTGATTTCTGAAGGATCATGTGACACTGAAGACTGGAGTAATGATGCTGAAAATTCACAGCAATATAAATTACACTTTAAAATATAATAAAATAGAAAACAAGTCATTTTAAACTGCCGTCATATCTTATAAAATTATTAGGGCTGTCAAACGATTAATCGCGATTAATCGCATCCAAAATAATAGTTTACGTTTACATAATATATGTGGGTGCACTGTATATAATTATTTTGTATTTATATATAAATACACACACATGCATGTGTATTTAAGAAAAAAATATTATTTATATATAAAATATTTATATTTATATAATATAAAGTAAACTATATATAAATCTATATACATGAAAATATTTCTTAAATATATACAAGCATGTGTGTGTGTTTATATATAAAATAATTATACACAGTGCACCAACATATAATATGCAAACAAAAACTTTTACTTTGGATGCGATTAATCGTTTGACAGCCCTAAAAATTATATGTATTTTTAACTGTATTTATGCTCAAATACCTAGCTTTTGGTAAGCATAAGATACTTGAATAATGGTTGGGTAAATCTCACTCATATTTTGTATTTTCTTTATGCAAAATGTAATTCATATTTTTTAGTTAATGCATTAACTAATATGAACTAACAATGGGCAATATATTTTCACAGAATTTATTAACCTTTAAGCTTTCATGATCATGTTAGTTCACAGTGCATTAACTAATATTATCACACTGCTCTTGAATCATTTTCATAATTGGGTCAACTAACCCTTTAACTCATGTAGTTAACTAATGTTTATTGTAAAGTGTTACATCACCTGGCTGTCTCAGTATCTGCATTGAACATGATGTAAATCTGCATTCTTACTCACCGGAGAGTGTTTGGTCCCACTTGCTGACAGTGGTGGACTCAGCACTGAGTCCTTCAATATACCTCAGGTAAGCCTCTGAGTGCAGCAGGCGCTGGGGTTTGGGTGGAGGAGACACGAATATGGGTGTGGACGGCTGCTGTAGAGAGGGCGTCCCAGCCTGCCCCTGTCCCGGGTAGGGGGGCGGAGCCTGTAGGCCTGAGTTCATCACACCCATCTACAGAAACACAGATTCAGAACGACTCCAAGCGCAGACATGATTCCTTGTAGCCCTCAAACCGTATTCACTTTATAGCCCTTAATCCTGTAATTGTGGACAAATGTGGGCACTCAGGTGTGTGATCCTAATTTTTATTTATTATAAATGTTATATCACTGTCTTCGATAAAGTTTTGTCTATCCATTTTTATTTTGGGGGTATTTTTGAATTTATTTATTTCAAAAAGTACCATATTTTCTAAGTAAATTATGCTTATTTTTATGTTTGATTTTTTTAACTACATTAAAATATCATTCCAATAAGTTCTTAGAGCTCAAACCTAAAGATGAAGTGACTTCTGTCACCTGGTGTCTTATTTTAGATTGCTCTGAATTACAGTTTTTCCCATTCATTTCTATGCCCATTTTTGACCCAAATACAAGATTAAGGAGTTGCTTTTTTCAGCCACTTAACATTGTAGAATTGAGTAAAAAAAATTGTGTGTGTTCAGAAGGCAAATTTAGGAAAAGTAGCCAAGTCTTGCACCGCTCAGATCAAGGTAAGTATTTAAAAAAAATAAAATAAACTATTTTTCCCACATTTTTCCAGAGTATGGTTTTAGGGTTAATCCAACCGTTGTTGTTGTTTTTGTTGCCAGAGATAAATTGCATCAACATTTAGAATTAATATATAAGGGATAAACACGAAACCCTTCAAAATCAGCATTACCTGAGTCCCATAAGCACTTCCTGTTGAACCCGGGGCCACTCCATTCATTCCTGTGAGAGAGGGATCAGCATACACTGAGAATAAGAGACTTTCAAAGTCCTCTGATACCCTCTGTTCATGGTTATCCGTTCTGTTCAGGCATAATCCACAGAAATTAAGACATATCTCAAATCAAGCAAAAGGAGAAACTGAGAGAAATGTTCACGCTGATCATATAGTGAGGGTCCAGGGACTGTCAAGCTCCAAAAAATATACAATGAAAGAAGTGCATCTAATTTGTGTAATAAAGCGAACAGATTTTGATTGGATAATGAATCCCTGCTCAGGAGGGGTAGCGTGGCCGAGCGGTCTAAGGCGCTGGATTTAGGCTCCAGTCTCTCTGGAGGCGTGGGTTCGAATCCCACCGCTGCCAAATACAGTATGTTTTGTGGCCTAAAGGTTTGAGAGTTAAAGAATAAATGTGTGTGTGTGTTGTTTGAATGTTATCTGGATCCGATATATCATTGGCTTTGTCGTGTGACCTAGCGAGTCCTCTCCTTTGAACAGTTTGCACTGAAACTCTCATTTGGACCTTGAACCGTTTGGACCCCATTGAAGTCCATTATATGGAGAAAAATCCTGGAATGTTTTCCTCAAAAACCTTCATTTCTTTTCCACTGAAGAAATAAAGACATGGACATCTTGGATGACATGGGGGGTGAGTAAATTATCAACAAAAGTTTTTTTAAGAGCGAACTACTTCTTTAATATTGTAACTGTTCATGGTTCAGGTCCATTAAAGGACAGGTTGGGTATTTTACACATAAAGCCATGTTTTAAGATAATTTCTGATTAAATAGAACGCTTAAGATTGAAATTTGGACACGTTGCTGTACTGAGAACAGGTTTTATCGTAGTTTTTGACTTGATTTGGACAAACACTACGATAAACCTGTTGGAAAGCATCTTTTGCAACGATTTTTGTGTGAGCATTTCAGTGATTTTCACGTCTTTGTAAACTAAAGTTCAATGCGTTTTACCACAGAAACCGCTGAACAGCACCATGTGTCCAAATTTCAATCTTAACCGTTCTATTTCATCAGAAACGATCTTAAAACAGGGCTTAAATACTTGTTCTTTAAAGCTACACTGTGTAACTCTTTTAGTTTATTCTTAGCTAAAAACACTTAGTTCTTTCAAAATATATGTGCTCATTAACGTATATTTACTTCGTTCAAGTCATAAATTATTCTCGTGAGTGTTTAATATGTCATTGGAAATACATACGGGTAAGGGTTTCTAATGTCGGTCGCCATGTTGCCCCTCCATCTTGAAAGTACATTAACCAAAGAGGGACATACCCGTTAATTCAAGCGTTTACGTTTGAGTTAACACTCATGGACGAGGCCGAACTGGAAGCCATGTTAATCATGGACTACATTGGCCACCGTAGGAGTTAATTGAAAGGAACAGAAACTAATATTCACTGGATGGTCATATACCTTTTCACCACTAGATGGGGGTAAAAATCACACAGTGTAGCTTTAAATAATACTTACTAACAGACACAAGTTTTTATTTCAGTGCAGTTAACAAATGGGACCTTGCTATAAAGTGTTCCCACAAAGAAAGAAAGACATGAGGGTGAGTTTGCTCTATGGTACAGGTAGCCCCTCTTGTTAGGACTGGAGAGGCAGACAGGAAGCAACTGCGAGTGGGATGTGTGGCTGTGAAGTGGTCCTTACCCAGATACGGCATGCCAGGCTTTCCCCACGGGAAGTGGAGAGGTATGGGATGTAGAGGCATGCCGGCCATGTTAATCATGCCGTCGACAGGCCCCTGAAAGGGCAGCATGGGTGGCCTGTAACTACCCAGCATGCCTTTTCCTTGGAAGAGGAAGGTGGCGAAACAACACACGCATGCATCAGTATATCATGCAGTTATGAGAATGAATTCATGCACTACATGTAAATGAAACTACAATTAGAGCATGTAAGCTGATTTCATGATGAAACGTGAAACACACACACACACACACCCCGCCAGAGGCCCGTGGCCCGTATCCACCCGTTTCCACTGAAGAAGGCCTGATAAATCATCTTTGCAATGGCTGCTGGGACTGGGACTTGCAATGGAAGCCACTTAGTTGAACAGCTTCGGTCTTCTCCAATGAAGTTGAGCTGCAAAGCTACTCCAGCAGCTATTTTAGTATTTATTAATATTATTTTGAATTATCTTTTACTTTCATATTTTCACTTCATATTTAAAGGTACAACTAGAGCCAGACCGATATATCGGCAGACCGATATTATCGGCCGATATTAGGCATTTTTCCAAACTATCGGTATCGGCAGTTATAATTTTATTTTTGTAATCCATCTCATAGCACTAAACTTTTAATTTAGGCTGATATTATTAGGCTAATATATTAAATTAGTATATTATTTATTATCTGTACTATTCTACAGTATATAAATTAATTCAATCTCATAGCACTAAACTTTTCATTTAGGCTGGGTTAAAAATCGCAATTTTCTCACGATTTACAAATAGTTGGAAACATTTGGGATATTTTAAGTAATCAACTAAACAAAATATATAACATTGGCCTAGTGGTTTTTGGATATTTTACATCAAAAGTACCTTTAAGTTAAAGTCATTTAGTCATCAAGTTTTTGCTATTTTTAAAAATAATTTCTATTTAAATTTATTTTTAATTCATTTTTTTTACTCAGTTTTTTACATACATTTTTTTAAATGGGAAGTGTTTATCTATTATTCATTTTTTAATTTCTGCTTAAATTCGGTTATCTGCCACTTTTAAAAAAATAGTTTTAGTCAACAAAAGCAACACTAGCGTTTTTATTTTTGTAATCCATCACATAGCACTAAACTTTTAATTTAGGCTGATATTATTAGGCTAATATATTAAATTAGTATATTATTTATTATCTGTACTATTCTACAGTATATAAATTAATTCAATCTCATAGCACTAAACTTTTAATTTAGGCTGGGTTAAAAATCGCAATTTTCTCACGATTTACAAATAGTTGGAAACATTTGGGATATTTTAAGTAATCAACTAAACAAAATATATAACATTGGCCTAGTGGTTTTTGGATATTTTACATCAAAAGTACCTTTAAGTTAAAGTCATATAGTCATCAAGTTTTTGCTATTTTTAAAAATAATTTCTATTTAACTTTATTTTTAATTCATTTTTTTTACTCAGTTTTTAAATGGGAAGTGTTTATCTATTATTCATTTTTTGATTTCTGCTTAAATTCGGTTATCTGCCACTTTTAAAAAAATAGTTTTAGTCAACAAAAGCAACACTAGCCTTTTTATTTTTGTAATCCATCACATAGCACTAAACTTTTAATTTAGGCTGATATTATTAGGCTAATATATTAAATTAGTATATTATTTATTATCTGTACTATTCTACAGTATATAAATTAATTCAATTGAAACTAAAACCATTTTAAATGCTACAAGTGAATATTTTTGGGATAAACAACCCGTTTGGTCATTATTCAGCTCTCAAGTCAGTGGAAACGGATCATTTCTGAGAAAAGAACACCATTCCAATGAAAAAGGGGTAGTAAAGTTTCATGATCGTTACAGTTCATGCAGTAATGGAAGATATCAGACGTTAGTTTTGAAATCACAGACATGCTGAAGATGGCACCGGAGATGAGTGTGTTAGCAGTTAGGCTTCGTATTGCAGCTCTGTGTGTCCACCACACCTGAGAGGGGTTACCTGCCATAGGCGTCATGCTGTGGCTAAGCATCCCCATGGGGGTCGGGGGGGGCACTAGCCCCATTAGCGCCCCTACTGGGGTACCTGCTCTCGGGGAGTTCTGCGCGGCTCTTTCCCGCTCCTGCTGCTCCGCTACTTTAGCTGCCCGCTCTGAAACGACGACAAAAGGATAAAACAATTTGATGTTTCATGGAAAACCTGAAGACATTGTATCCCGTGCATAAGGCCGTGTGTCCACCCCACACGCGTGTTTTTTTTTCACGCGGCTGGCGTTTGTTTTCAATTGTTTTCAATGGGAGCGTCGCGTTTTTTAAACGAGGTGCTGAGCAGTTTTTTCACGTTTTTTACTGGTCGCCTAGAGTTGAAAAATCTTCAACTTTGTGTAAAGCCTTGTTCACACTACATGATTTTAAAACGTCGGGCTGAACTGTGCGGTTCACACTACATGACTTGCTCTCTGTGAAATCAGGAGTGTTCAAGTTGTTGAGCTGTTCACACCACACGACACAACGTGATTGATCCACAACACGAGGTGACGCACTTGACAATAGAGCCAGACCGATATATCGGCAGACCGATATTATCGGCCGATATTAGGCGTTTTCCAAACTATCGGTATCGGCAGTTATAATGGCAGATAAATTAATATTTCAAAAATAAAATAAAAACGGACGAAACACGCTTGAACCATGTCATGAGTGTTGGAGTTGTATAGTTTGTCCACCAGAGGGCGCTCTACACCGTTCCTGTTGGCAACACTCGTTGAGTTGGTCACGATACATACATTGCTTGAATAACAATTAAAAGAACATCCGCATCAGTTCTCTTAACTCAAATAAGCATGACAACGTTTGTGACTATCATGTCCAGTTTCAAATAAATAAGTAAAATATCGGCCGATATATCGGATTTTAAAACCCAAAAACATTTGTATCGGTATCGGCCTTCAAAATCCTTTATCGGTCGGGCTCTACTTGACAACCAACGATTCTATCTTGTCTACAAACAACTTTTTGTCACGAAAAATAGCGCGATAAGACGAACCGGAAATGACGCAAAACGGCACGTGCGCCAATACCCAGCGAAGAAGAGAGGAACACAACACGCGAAAATGGACGTCAGACAGAAACTAGTGCTGCAAACTGTTTGCGTGATGATTTGCTCTGAGAAAAAAATGCAATAAAAGATAAAATAAGATTTACCCGACCTTGCTCTGATTGGCTGGAGCTCATGACATCACTGAGGTTGAGTTGTGTGAAAGTTATATATAAATAAAATATCGGCCGATATATCGAATTTTAAAACCCAAAAATATTTGTAACGGTATCGGCCTTCAAAATCCTTTATCGGTCGGGCTCTACCTACATTGTACATACATGTAGAAGTACCATTGCTAGACACACTCGGGAATGAGCGTGTGCAACTGTGTTGAAAATAAAGCGAACCACCTGTTTGTAACCGAACAAAATGGATGGAAAATATTTTTTTTTTAGTATGAAACAAATTATTTGCGAAATCATTTTTTTTTCCTGCGAAATCATTTACAAGTAAACTGATATTCTGCATCATAGCAATGAAACGTCCCAACGTAAAAAAACACACAGCAGAGCGGCTAGCGTTTTCAGCTTTAGTGGACACACGGCCTAAGCGTATCCATGGTTTCCAGGCACTTTACCTTCGTACTCCGCTTTCTTAGTGGCCTCCAGGTTCCTCCACTCGGTGCCCACCAGTCGACTGAGTTCTCCAAAAGAGAAGTCAGGGTGCTGGGCCTTGATGACAGCTCTCATTTCACTGCTGAAGAGGATGTACCCACTCATGTTGATCTTCCTTTTTGCCCCCTCCTTCTTCGACAAACCCTTAATGGACTTCGGTGTGGACTGTGGGATAATCAGATGCTGATAATCTAGTCTCGGCATGAGACAGGATGAATAAGGCTACTCGTGCTACAGTACTTTAGATTCAAGTCACATACAAAAATACCAAAATCACTCGCTTCAATATGATTAGCAAGATTCGATGTAACTGGACAGCTTTAATTGATAGCAACTTTCTACAGAACTTCAAAATTCGAAATCTCGAAATCGCGATCTCGAAATTACAGCCAGTTGATAATACCTAGAATATCAAAATCGAGCAGACACACTCTGTCAGTTCAAATCTAGACTAAAAACACATCTCTTTAACCTAGCATACACATAACACACTAGACTTCCTTAAGCATAGTTTGGATCAGCCGGAACTGGGAACACGTCCCGTAAATCCTGATGTACTTGGTACATCATAAGAAGGATGGCGTCTACGCTAATTTTAGTCTCTCTATTTAACTTTATCCCGAGGGACCCTCAATGGTGGACCTGCGCCTGGACCCATCCCGACTCATCCCAAAGTGCCGGCCTCATCGACACGACAGCCATCGGCACTGATCCTCGACATCTCGTCTCCAAACCGGCGTGATTACTCACACTTCCAAACAGATGGAAATGGACAAATTCTCTTAATGTTTCGATCCAATTTGACTTCTAATGCTGCCCGAGTCACATGGTTACGGCATTTCATTAGAACGAATGCGTCAATAGAGCCGCCATCTTGGAACAGGGGAGCCCGTCCACTTCAATGCATCAGCGTCAATGTAGACAAAGGTCTAACGAAAATAAAATCACCATAAATCATCATGAATGCGATTTTCCACTGTTGGAACATTTAATATTCAACAATATTATTAATCTGCCTTACTTAGTTCACTTTGAAGTTAATTTTTGGTGTGTTTTATCTTACCTCAAGGGCATCCAAGATGTAGGTGTCTTAGTTTCCGCAGTCGTTTTAATTTTGATATTTTTAGATCAAACCGTTGTTGTCTATCAGTCATATAATGGAGGTCTATGGTCACCACCTCAAAGAGCATGCAAATTAAACATGATTTAATGACTCGTGAATGTAAGTACACACTGATGGCCTAAGACACGAAACGAGCGGTTTGTGTGAGAAAACCAACAGTATATCGTTTTTACCTGTTGTAATCACAGCCAGGTCCAAGTGATCTGAGGGCGCGGGCGCTTCGGTCTGCACAAGCGCTGGAAGTGATCTCTCGCGCGGTTGTGAAAAAAATTATGGGATTTCCATTGGGATTTCCTGTATATCTAAATATGTTTAGATCTTCACAGTGAAAGGTAACACTTCCCAAATCTCTGTGTAAACAATGAGTGACGTACACACGCGAGGATCACTTCCAGCGCTTGTGCCCGTGGCCTCAGAGTACTTCAAAGTGCCTGTGGTTACAAGAGGTAAAACGATATAAATACTGTTCTGTTTTCTCACACAAACCGCTCGTTTCGTGTCTTAGGCCATCAGTGTGTACTTACATTTACGAGTCATTAAATCATGTTTAATTTGGACTTCTCTGTGCATGCTCTTTGAGGTGGTGACCATAGACCTCCATTATATGACCTAAAAATATAAATCTTTGACTAGAAACAAACTTTGTCGTATTATTTCCATTTTATCACCGCGAAGCTGTGATAAATAAAGGTGACTTGATTATCAGACAATACAGTAGATAATACTATGACGACTTCTACGAAAAGCCCCTTCTGAGATCAGTGGTTTAAATCACCTACTGCTATTCCTATACTGCCCTACAAAGGCAAAGCGCAGTAACTACACATTTGGTCAAAAATGAGTTAAGACTTGTAATGGGCTTTATGACATGTGTTCTGTCTTGTGAAAAAAAAAATATCTGGGTTAAATTATGTCCCGTTTCTGAGATGCATTACCACATAATCTACCCATAACATGTTTGACTGGCTGGTATAAAAACTTTAAAGGCCTTTTTCTCCATTTCTTTGTTTGCGTAGTTACTGCACTTTGTCTTTGTAGGGCAGTATAGCTCTTGCACAAGCACAAACAATGGTCAGAGCCTGCAGACCTGCGGGGGGGCATAATGCAGCATGTCCATGTCACCGGTCAGCTGAGTCTGAAGCTGAGGCATGCAGTGAGCGTCAGAACCGTCTCCATCATCATCACCCAGATCCTCCAGCTCTTCATCCGTCATGTCCGCAAACTTGGCCTCCAACTCTTCGATCTTCTTATCGAGCAGTGGAGACGGCTCCTTCTGAGGCACGATGAGCTTTCTGACGGACATAACCAAAAGCACGACTTCAATTTTCAAAGTTGGGAGTGAAACGAGCCACCCCACCGCTACACACAAGTCTGTTTTCTAAGTAAATCAAGTTTTTATTTTTCTTGGGATTACTGAAGCAACTGACCGAAAGTAATAGATTTCGTCCTCGACTACTTTGGCAGACAGAGAGAAACGCTTCAGCCCTTTAAACTTCTTCATTTGCTTCTCGCTCTCGATGTAGCGGCTCTCACACAGCAACACATCCTCCTCCGGCATTTCAGTTGGCCGGCATGACAGGAAATCTTTGAAAGAAGACACTGTACACTTCCCTGAGGACAAAAAACACTCCAGATGAGGGAGAAGACATGGTGATAAGATTTAACCCGGGACACTAACATATCACTTCATGTAATAATAGTCCTTTCAATGTACTCAATATATTTGAAAGCACTCTTAACCCTCAGGTGCTCTTCTGAATTTCTAAAAATCACAGCTTCATGGGAATGCTATGAAACTTGGTGACTTTTATGGCATTGGGTATGTGAATACAAAAAAAAAATTGAGGTCATGATCCGAGCATGCTAAGTGGTCATAAAAAAAATAGTCACACTTGTTGTCTTCGGTCAAAAATGACCGACCCATAGGAAATGAATGGGAAATTGACAACAACAAAAAAATTATCTGAATTTTTGTACGTGCAATCTACAAATCGGCCACAATTCTAAAAAAAAGTACACCGCAGGAAAGGGGTGACACTCTACAACATCTAGAGTGCAAAACAGACAAACCCACCCACACATACAAACACACTTTTATACACATACACACCAATAAATTTTGATTACAAAAAGTGTGTTTTGAATTTTTAAAAATCACAGCTTCATCAGAATGTTACGAAACTTGGTGACTTTTATGGCATTATGTATGTGAACACACAAAAATTTTGAGGTCATGATCTGAGCATGCTAAGTGGTCTTAAAAAAATAGGTCAAAAATGACCCCCATAGGAAATGAATGGGAAAATGACAAAAACAAAAAAATGACAAATTTTTATGTATTTATTTATTTTTTTAATATTTTTTATTGTTATCAAAAATCGTTTTTGAGATTGTTTCAACTATTTATTCAAATCCACCAAAAAAAAAAAATGTGTTCATAAACAGCTGGGGAATTCACATGCCTCTCCATAGAGAGCTGCACATGCCATCTAGTGGTTACAACATGATTCTACGCTTTTTCTCTATAATGTAACCAGATGGTGCTAATTTTCTTCAAAAAATATTTTTTCCTGAAGGCCTAGACTCTATATTAAACTGAAATACTGCATTAATATTTTTTTGAAAAAAAAAAAATATATATATATATATATATATATATATATATATATATAGAAAATATATATATATTTTTCCATGGCAAAAATAGACAATAAATATTGCATACATATTAATAAATTCAATCAAATTGTCTCAAAATACTAAATTACAAAGAATAAATATTATAGAACAAAAATAAATTGCATTGGTTCTACTGGGATGGAGGAAATTTCATTTTTAGGTGTCCGGTCACTTAAGGAAGATAACAAGTGTGACTCCGAAACGAAGAGCACCTGAGGGTTAACTTAACTTCGGGACCAGCCCAAATACTGTTACCTCCAACACAGGTCATAGGGCAGGCCTCTTCCAGGTTACTGAGGAAGACCTCCTTCTTGTAGAACATCTTAGTTGGTTCATGCTCGGTCTCCTCGGGATGGATGAAGATGGGCCCGAAAAAATAGGCAGCTCCGTCTCGCACCCACATCTTCTCTATTCTATTACAAGACAAAATCATTTATATATCATCAAGACACACTGTCATGAATCCAAGTTTGCTGGTCTTGTTATTATCGACATCTTAGGAAGGGGCAGATGGGATTTAGCATCTGTAGCTATAAGTACACAGAAATAAAATAACCAAGGATTGCAATGCAACATTAAACAGTCCGTTTACAGTATTTTACAATCACTTTGTTACTATTTCCAGAACCTTGATGTCATTTTTCACACCATTGAGTTATTAAAATCGCGATAATCAAACACGGTTTTAAATTTGAAACGATAATACTAACCGTCAGTACATTTTATCGTGGTTTATAGTCCCATCCCTAACACAAAACTCATAACCAATGATCAAAATGTTCATTTTTCAAAACTCAAACCCTTTTCTCAATTGCCTGGATAAAATTAAAAACGGCCGCAGATATGGTGGTACGAAGCCGAAGAAAAAGAGTGTTTGTTTTATTTTTTAATTTTTTACATTTTAGCGCCCCCGATGCCCCCATGGCAGAGTTGGGTATTACCAGGCTAGTCCGTTCCCAATTGATTTCATTGGGGATATTCAAATTAATGAACCAATCAGTTAAACCCTTGATCAGCTCTACCAAACGTGGATGTTTTTCCACTAAGAAACGAACATTGTTCTTATATTTTGATTGATACTGTGAAGCTGCTTTGATGCAATCTACATTGTGAAAAGCGCTATATAAATATACTTGACTTGTATGGAAAAGAGCAGCATGAATATTTTGCTAAATATCTCCTTTTTTGTTTCGTCGTTGGTACCCTACCTGCCCACGCGGTTGCGTACGAGCCCGTGGGAGCGGATGTACACGCAGTCTCCCACTTTCAGCCACATGTCGTTGTAGCAGAGCTGCTCGTAGTACTGGCAGCCTGGCTCGCCGTTACTGACCTCCAGGGTCACATCCTCCCTCTCCTGAGGACACAGAGTGATGGGCAGGCAGCATGTGTCAAAGATATATTCAATATCAGTCAATATACACTGCCACTACCCAAAAAGAGTTGTTGTTTGGATTTAAAAAGGCAAATTGACAGTTCTTCTAACCCTAATTGATGGAGTGTGTAGCTTTTCATTTCTTAAAGGGATACTCTCCGCTTTTTTTGGAAATAGGCTCATTTTACAACGCCCAGTAAAACACCCTGAAACTGTTCAAAAATATCTATATAAAAACATTTATGTAGTGCCTTTCAGCTGATCTTTAGTCCCGTCCAGAAAAAAAAAAAAATCTTTATTTTACATGTCATTTAAATTGAACATCACTGAGCCCAAAGCAGCAGGAATCATGTAGATAAATATTTTAGAAACAGTTCTGAAGTCCAACAAAATAAGCAATGAACAAATAAAATATAAAACAACATGAAATTAGATAGACAGTCTTATATATTAAGAATATGTTAAAAACCAAAACCAAAAACGTTCATATTTTTAGAAAAGATGTGAATTAAAACAACAATAACAGATAAATTCCGTTAAATAAATGTACCGAATTATCCATTTGTTTTCCGACAGGGAACATATTAAACGAATCAACGGTCCACATTTTGATTGACAGCCGTCACAACCTAGCAGTGACCGTGTTTACTCCTTTCTTTTCAACCATTGGATAGTAATATAAAACACAGCTGTTGTTTTTGTACGTTACTAATGACGAAGCGCTGAAAACTATGCAGAAAAAGTAATAAGTAAAATGCTTTCTTAAAAAGGCAAAAGAACGCATGCACGATTTCTTAATATGAGACTGACGAAAATGCGGGACATTTCCTCAATATGCGACGTGCAGGACAAGGGGTGAAAATGCTGTGTTGGGACGGGTGGTCACCCTAGTTATTGAATCCATTCAGCTGATCTCCGTTACTGGCGGTACCACTTTTAGCATAGCTTAGCATACATCATTGAAGTGGACAAGACCATTAGCATTTCTCAAAAGAAAATGATCAAAGTATTTCAATATTTTTCCTATTTAAAACTGGACTCTTCTGTAGTTACATCGACTACTTTCAGGCGCTGCGTCATATCATTAACGCCGGCTGCACTCAGCGTACGGCAGTAAAGCGTCGTGATTATTACGCAGGAATGAGAGTATAGTTCCTAGCCATATCAGCCTAGAAAATCACAACTTTACATTTTCCGTCGGTCTTAGTGCACGATGTAACTATAGAAGAGTCAAGTTTTAAACAGGAAAAATATTGAAACTATGTGGTCATTTTTTTTTTTTTTAGAAATGCTAATAGCTTGTGCACTTCAATGATGTATGCTAAGGATTTTGAAGGCCGATACCGATACAAATATTTTTGGGTTTTAAAATCCGATATTCCAATATATCGGCTGATATTTTTTTTAATTATTAATTTTATTAATTAATTTTTTTATTAATTCATAATTTTATTAATTTTTTTAAACAATTTTTTTTTTATTAAATATTGTTGGATTTCACACACGTGTAAAAGAAAAGCTAACTTTTCTGCACAAGACACGTTTGATACTTTTTCTCTATGTCTAAATGTTCACTCCTCGCAAGTATAGCTTACATTTTACAATGCAGGGACTGTAACTAGAGATACGCTAGTTATAAATACAGTAATCATTACTTTATTTAGGCAGAAAACGTTCATTGTGGTTTCCAAGCTCATTAATGTTAACGTTAGCGGTCTTCCACTGATGATAGTGGCATTAGCTAGCTTTGTGGTTAGCTAGTCTATGATGCATACTGATGATCATACTGCAAATTGTAAAACATACATTTTCAATATAACAGGCCAAGGAGAGATGATTGAAGTGTGTTTCGTCCGTTTTTATTTTATTTTTGAAATATTCATTTATCGGCCATTATAACTGCCGATACCGATGTTATGGAAAATGCCTAATATCGGACGGCCGATATATCGGTCTGGCTCTACTAAGCTATGCTAAAGGTGGTGCCGCCAGAACCGGAGATTCTGAATTGATTCAAAAACGGTAAAACTCAACAGTTTAACTCTGGGGGAGTTGTAAAATGAGCCTATTTCCAAAAAAAAAAAAAAAACAACCGTGGCAATACTCCAGGATGACAATGTCAAGATTCATCAGGCTCAGATTGTGAAAGAATGGTTGTGAGCATGAAGAATAATATCCACACATGAATCGGCTCCTGAATCCAGAGCTTAAATTCACTCAAGGTGTTTCTTTACATTGTCAATACATTTATTTCCATCAAGAGGTGAATTCATTTTTGGTCAAGATCGTGTATTTAATTCGATGAATGCATTTTTTCGGCGTGGCAGTGTACGTCTTACCTTATCGATGATAGATGGTACAGCTTTCCCATCCTCTAGCACCTCAGGAGGCTTTTCACTGTCCTGTTTGGGTGCAAACATGGAGGCCACCCGGACCACAGGCAAGGTCACTTCACGAATGACGAACTTCACCGAGCTCAGGGGCATCGTCCACATCTTGATCTTTTTGAAGGACTTGGTCTTGGCAGAATAACGAGACTCGCAGACAAAAACGTCTTCAGGTCGGAAGCTGTCAGGCTGAAGCTTGAAATACTCCTGAAGTCAGAGCAGATTTATCATGTCATTTTGTCACATGTCATTCATCATTTATCATTTTAAAGCTTAGTATTAATGCAAAAATGTATTTTGACTCATCGCTGAGTGATATTACCTTCACAAACATGACGACACATTTGCCCATTATTTTATTGACTGGAATTTTGTTGAAATAGTCGCTTTTGAAAACTTCTTTCTCCAGAAATTTGCGTGTTGCGAGGTGAAATGTTTCGTTGGGTCTGTAGAACCAGCAGCCATAAAGCCAGTTCTCTCCTTCATGATACATACACATAGTTAGACAAGAGCTACACATGTTTGGGGTTGGTAACATTTTTAAAGGCTGCAAGTAAAAACAATAATATTGTGAAATACTTCAAATAACACTTTTCTATTTCAAAACATTTTTAAATGAAATGTATTCATGTAATGGCAAAGCTGATGCATCATTACTCCAGTCTCAGTGTCACATGATCCTTCAGAAATCACTCTAATATGCTGATGTGCTGCTCAGAATAATTTCCTATCATTATCATTATCGTACTGCTTTTTTATTTTTCTAGAAACCATGATACATTTTTTTTCTAGATTCCTTGATGAATAGAAAGTTAAAAAGAACAGCTTTTATTTGAAAATTTGTCTTGCTGAATATCAATTTCTTTCATTTTTCAAAAATTGAAACTGTTCCCCAAATCTTATCAGTAATGTATATTCTCAATCAATAGTGTTATGAACATAATATGCATGACAGCATATCTATGTAATGGTTTATGGGTGTAGTACCGGCATCATCCTGCCAGAGGCGCTCTATGCAGACGATGTGCGGCTGCAGGTTCGGTTCTGTGGGCTCCACATAGACGTAGTCTCCCACATGGTACATGTTGTCCTTGAAGCTGCAGTCCTGGCTGTAGTTGCGCTGAAGGACTCCCTGCCATCCGCCACCGGCTGTGTCCTCGCTCTTCTCAGCCTCTGGAGATCAGTGTCAACACATTAATAACAGCCGTCGGCACCAGTGCACAGTTTAGGGAGCAAAAAGTGTGTTTGATCACAGGAGAGAACTCCCCTAAATCAGTGTTTTGTGTGTGTGGAATAAAGGAGACACTACCAAAATTGTGATGGTTAATAAAGACTTATGGTTTATGGTTACTAGAGCCAGACCGATATATCGGCAGGCCGATATGATCGGCCGATATTAGGCGTTTTCCAAACTATCGGTATCGGCAGTTATAATGGCCGATAAATGAATATTTCAAAAATACAAAAAAAATGGACGAAACACACTTGAACCATGTCATGAGTGTTGGAGTTGTATAGTTTGTCCACCAGAGGGCGCTCTACACCGTTCCTGTTGGCAACACTCGTTGAGTTGGTCACGATACATACATTGCTTGAATAACAATTAAAAGAACATTCCCATCAGTTCTCTTAACTCAAATAAGCATGACAAAATTTGTGACTAATCATCTCCAGTTTAAAAAAAAATAAAAATAAATAAAATATCGGCCGATATATCGGAATATCGGATTTTAAAACTCAAAAATATTTGTTTCGGTATCGGCCTTCAAAATCCTTTATCGGTCGGGCTCTAGTGGTTACAAAATGTCACTTGTGTAAATGGGTCAATGGTAAATAAGAGTTTCTAAGATAAAGATACATTAAAAAAACTAAAAAAAAAATAAAAAAATTTGTATCCATTTTAATACAAGCTCTTAGAAATGTACTCTTTTTTCATGTAGGTAATATGGCTCTGAAAAAAACATTTTTAACTGTACCACATTTTTTATCAAAGTGACGAAAAATGTGGTGTAAACATCAAGTATAAATTAATTACATATTTTCCTTAAAACATTTGAGTGTACTGTGCACGTCATTATTATCAAAAAATACCCTTTTTAAGGAAAGAATTTGTTTTTTTTTATATCATGAAATATTAATTGATAAATATTTCACTTGAATTGAAGGATTTCGCTTGAATTCAAAAAATGAATCTGAATTCAGAAATGAAAAACATGCCTATTTTTTCAAGGTAATTTTTTTTCCCAAAAAAAGAAATATGAATTCATAAATATTTCTGAATTTAAAGACAGAATAATAAAAATATGTGAGATAATATTTATCTCATATTTTATTGACCTTGATTTGGCAGATTATGCATAATATTATATATAACCAGTATATATAAATGTAAATGTTTATATATATACTGTATAAGTACTTTTTTATGTAAACGCTAGCACTAAGCAAAAAGTACTAAATGTATATAAGTATTTCACTTAAAGGAGTAGTTCACTTTTCAAAAAACTTTTGCTGATAATTTACTCACCCCCATGTCATCCAAGATGTCCACGTCTTTCTTTCTTCAGTCGAAAAGAAATTAAGGTTTTTGATGAAAACATTCCAGGATTTTCTCCATATAATGGACTTCAATGGGGTCCAAACGGTTCAAGGTCCAAAAGACAGTTTCAGTGCAGCTTCAAAGGGCTTTAAACGATTCCAGACGATGAATAAGGGTCTTATCAAGCGAATCGATCGCTCATTTAAAAAAAAAAAAGTTTAAGTTTTATAAGCTCAAATGCTCGCCTTGCTCTGTTCTGTGATGCGCGTTCGTGACTCTCCTGTTCGAACTCGTTCATCAAAATGAACAAATCTTTTTCCAAGTCAATTCGTTCATTTCGTTCGTTAAATGAACCAAATGACAAGAAAAAGATCTGTTCATATTGGACCCCATTGAAGTCCATTATATGGAGAAAATCCTGAAATGTTTTCATCAAAAACCTTAATTTCTTTTCGACTGAAGAAAGAAAGACATGAACATCTTGGATGACACGGGTGTGAGTAAATTATCAGCAAAGTTTTTTTTTAAAGTGAACAACTCCTTTAATTAAAAAAAAAAACAACTTGAATTCAGAAATTAAAAACATGTTTATCACAAAAGTATTGCATTATATGATGTGTTTCTGAATACATACAACTGAATGCTAGCGGAGCAGTACCTTTTTTCTCTTCTTCTCTCTTGAGTTTATCCTCTTCGTACTCTTTCGGCAGCTTCTCTTTCTTCTCTTTCTCCACGTCGCTGTGCAGGTGTTTCGTGGTGTAACTGAGGGCGGGCGTCAGCAGAATCTCTCCGTTCTTACACAGCTCATCTCTGATCCGGATGAAGAACTGCTGGAGCTCCACGGAGTCCTCGAAGATCTCAGAGTCCGTCCTGCGGCGACACAATTCAAACATTTGGTATCGTGCAAACCAACTCTTTACCTCTCCAGATACACAAACCCCGAGCACATGAAGAGCATCACCTGTGCAGACGCCTGGCTTTCTCCAAAACTTCAAACATATGGTCCTGGAAGACATCTAGCCTCCTGTAACGGCCCTTGTCCACGTTAGCTCTGATGATCTCAAAGTTCAGTGGAGTCTTATCGGAGTGGTTCGGATCGACCGCCGGGATCTCCGCCAGGGAGTCGCTGTAGCAGCGCCCCTCATCATCCTGGTGGCCAAGCACCGAGACGAAGAGATTGCGGATGAGCTCCTGGATGAGCCGTGCAACATCTGGGACATGCGCGTCGTCGCCGCCCTCCAAGTCTCTCCGCGTCTCCAAAAGCACTTTGTGAAGCACCAATGCATCTTTGTAGATCAGCGATTCAGGTTCGTTATAAGTGCAGGCGTTGTTGAACATCAAGACTAGATCTTCCACCAGAGCGTCAACATCCTGGTACTTGTTGGCCAGCATGTGGCTCTTGACCTTCTCCATGTCTATGGGTTTCTTGATGGCCACATAGTAGTCTGGAAGCTCAGCGCGGGACGGGAGGCGGAGGAAGATGGTGCTGAGGCGGCGTCCACGCTTGTCAGTGTAGTTCTTCACCGCCTCGTAGAGCTCGTTGAGTTTCTGCTGGAGAGGGGTCAGGTACTTGGACTTTTTAGGAGAGATGCCACTCTTCCCTGGAAAGACAGAACGTGGTGGTCAGTCACGGCTTCTCCTAAGAGGACTGGTCAAATCCATAACTCCTGAGAGCTTAAATTCAGAAGTGTTTTAATGTTAAAGTCCCCGTGAACCGGAAGTTGCAAACGACTTTTCTCCAGTGTTGTGACGTATTTCAGAGAGAAACGGAATACTAAATGAGTCAAAATAGTGGGCGTGGCTTTTTTTCCAACTAGCACCTGATTGGATCTAGAAAAATGGGTGTTTCATTCTGAAATGGATGATGACGCAAGTTTACACACGCTGTCAATCAATGCTCGCTCGGCGCTCGCAAACACACAGTAGCTGTCAGTTGGAGGGGTGTGGTTATGGATGTTAAGGAGACACCCAAACCGTAAAGCCTACGTCATCGGGCAAGGTCCTCCAATGCAGAGGGGAGGGGCATTTTCAAAATTTGATTAAAGATTACGAAGACAAAATTTTTTTTGGTGTGGATTGACTTGCATGTGTGAATTGTTCACCACAAAACAAACAATTTAGGCAAACAAAGTAAGTATGGTCAATTTTGATTTCATAGGGACTTTAAAGTTAAGGTAAAAATCAAGCTTTAAATGTTGTTTGTATGCCTATGTGGTGTTTTTAATATTCAAATTCTCAAAAACACGGATTGAAATCGCTGGTGTTTCTGACGTAACACAAACGACCTTGTAACCAATCAGATCAACGTGTGATCGTCAACCAGCGGATCTCTGAGCTGAGTGAGTGAGTGGAGGCGGGGCTCATTTGCATATTCATAGAACTGCGTATCCTAAATGAGGCAAAGGTGTAGAGTTACATTCAATTTTTTTTTCAAAGAGTTTTAAAGCGAGACACAGCAGGCAAAAACGTAAATTTTTCATGCAGTGATCAGTTGAGATTTTGGGCTTCAATATGTGTTCTTTCAAGCTGCTATTAAGAAAATTTTGAAAATATACATTAAGATGTTTATTTTATTACATTTAGTTTACTTGCGGCAGTAAATTTCTCCCGAATTTACTAAGTTAGCATTCCAGCGCGTCACGCCGCTCGCTCTGTGTGTTTACTGAAGTCAGTCATGAGAGGTATCGCTGAAAAGCTCTGAATCTCCTGTACAACGCTGTGCAACCCAAATATGGGCATTTCCTTTCTATCAGTAATCGTGAATGTCCAAAGAGTGATTTAAAGCTAATGACGAACTCTCATTGGCTACTGCTGGTTTCCGCTGACGTGATTCTCTGAGAAGCATCACGTGGTGTACTCTGCCAATGTTAACTCATTGAGTTACTGCAGTTGTAGGCCTTATATGCCTGCCATGTTATTAAATAATCAGTTTTCATGAGCCTGAAATATATTATTATTACTAAGGGCCTGAGCATTTACTCTGTTTTGAGAATTTTTTTCCAATAGAAATGTATTAAATTCCCTACTTGAATCTTTAAATGTCTTTTTCTCAAAATGAGTTTTTTGTCATTCTCCAGTCAGCCTATGTAGCACATATGTACACCAAACTCTCCAGTTATTCACTTCCCAGTATTCTGAAGATTCTTTTCAGAGGGATTTGTTACTAAATCATTCCTGGCCTGATTTATGTGACGTTTTAATAAAAAAAAAAACATGTCGAAAGTGTACTTAGATTTCCTAGGTAATGAAAGCATACATCCTGAAATCCCTCTGAACTTTTTTTTTCATCTTGTGTGTAAACAAAATGAAAAAAGAATTTTGCACCTGGCTTTTTCATATGTTCAGATCTACCAAAATATATGCAAAATTGCACATATTTAATGAGATAATGCCTAATTTGCATTAATAAACATACAAATTTTAAAAACTTAGTAAAAGTAAAAAAAAACGTCCTCAGTTGTAAGTAATAAACTGAGGAAGTTCCATGGTGATATCTAATATTTAAAAATGTAATGTCTTGCCTTAAGGGATAAAATTATTAACAAGAGGGGGACTTTAAAAAGACATGAAACTGTGTACAACAATGATTATTGGTTCTGAGATGAATGCTTTGTTCTTTTTCTGTAGGTCGCTTTGGATAAAAAAAGTCTGGTAAATGCATAATTGGAAATTTAAAAATGTATTTGCAAAAGATGCAGAAAGTAGGAAAGTTTGAGAATTTAGTTTTAGGAATTCCGAGTGGTGTAAAAATGACACACTTCCAACTTAAAAATACTGCATTTTCTGACTCGTTCTGCTTGAATTGATGAATGTCCAACAAAGAGTGTCTGACAAACATGCATGTAGGTTCAAAACAGCCTTCACGATTTGCCGAAAAAAAAATCGTGATTTTTCTGATAAAATATTCCTGATAAAAAACTAAACATACTAATTTTCAGCTTGGGTGAAACGATATCCTCGTCATCCGGCGGTGGTCCAAGTTCCCTTCGTTTTTCTCTTAATATCTTCTCCAGAACGTTGGCGTCATTGTAAACCTAGAGTCAAACCAAATAACAAGCTAGTCATGAACATACTGAGCATTTAGTATTATAATCCCTACAACAATGAAATTCTTAAGAAAGCTCATTTTCATGCTCATTTACTCGAGACCAGCGGTCCCCAATCCTCTTCCTGGAGATCTACGACTGTGTTCCAGATTTTCCCCACCTCGTTCTTAGATATAATGTCTGGAACGACACTCAAACTCGGCGTACATCGATCAACCCCAACCTTGGCCAGATTGAGTAGTCCACGTGACGTCAGTGGGTTAGTTAGAATGTTTCGAAGCATCGAAAATACATTTTAGTCCAAAAATAACAAAAACTGAGCTTCGGCTGAGCTTCGGTTACAGTCTGAGGGAGACGCACGCTGTAGAAAACAATCTTCACAAACATGTCTAAGGATTTCCACACAGAGGAACACTTGCATTTTTATTTAAACCCGAATACACGGACGCACCACACACACGTTGCCGCATCTTACGTCACCAGTGGCACTGAACACAGATCCACAACACAACCGGAAGACAACATAATGCTGAATAAAGTCGCAGTTTTTGTTATTTTTGAACATGACAGGATTGGTAACACTCTCAGTCGCAGGTTCCTAAACCTGTAAACCTATTTTACATGCTTTGTTTCAGAGTGTCTCCACCTCTATGTAACCCTTCTTGAAAGGTATATCCACTACAATGTATAGACCCCTTTTGCGCCGATGTCACAGTTACGTCACGGCGCTAGCTGGAGGCAAAACAAAGTGAAAACTGGAGGCGGCCAATGCAAACCAGCACAGATTCGGCTACATAATAAGGAGCTTAAATTACTTTTATTATTATTAAATTTCATCTTGTTGTGTTGTTTGGTGCAAGTATCAATGAAAAATGAATATGCAGTATCTGGATTTTTTATTTCTAGAAAATATTCACATGATTAAAATCGCACCGTATTGACACTCTTTACATTGTCGTGGTCTCGGCGCTGGCTCGGCAGAACTGCGGATCATACGCACGAGTCTTGTACAGGACCATATAGGCATCTAAAGCTTTATATGCCCTCAGTTTCTCTTTACGATCGGTTTCTCTATAAGGTAGGTGTAGAAGTCCGGCCACTCAACCGAGGTAACGTACGTTAATCCTGTCAGATCGATGTATTGAGTGAGCGTGTAGGCGGCTACGGGTCGGCCAATCTGGTTCCGTCCGTTATAGATAACTTTTGGAAATAACAATCGCGGTCCTGGACAGTGAGTGACCTTACACATTAAGATAAAATCTGATTTTCTCCAGTCATTGTTAAAAAACAAGCTAATAAAACTTGCTAACTAGCATTAGTGAAGCGGCCAGAGGGATCGTTCTGCCTCCACCTAAGCTCCGCCCACATAAAAACGTCACCATGTTTACCAACTGAAAAGAGGTCTAAATTCCTTAGTCAGACTTGGGTAAGATTCTTGGACGAAGCAGACTATTAAAAGATACAGTCTTTGCTTCTGGGTTTCCAACAGTCTAGAATAAATAAGTTCACAACAGGTGGAAGGTAGATCTCCAGGAACAGGATTGGACACCCATGCTCCAAGCTTATTAGTAACCCTTAGACTCACTTGAGAGCCTTCTTCATTGTAGTGACGTGCATTACGGAACATCAGCTTCATGTCCTCCATCATGGAGTCCTCACTGGGGTATCTGTCAGAGCGGATGTTGTGGTCGACGGTCCTCAGGTCCATTGGTTCCAGTATGATCTTGTAATAGTCTGGGTAGTCTTTTTTTGACGGCTTGACCATGAAGAGGTCGCAGAGTCTCCGTCCTGTGCCCATCTCCCGAGCCTCGGCCACGGCAGCGTACAGAGCCTTCATGCGGTTTTTCTTTGTGTTCTTCTTATGGCTGCAAGAGGTGATGCAAAGCGTGGATGTCCCAAATGATGCCCTATGCACTATGTAGTTAACTATGTAGTGCCATAAGGGCCAAATATTAGAGCCCGACCGATAAAGGATTTTGAAGGCCGATACGATACAAATATTTTTGGGTTTTAAAATCCGATATATCGGCCGATATATTTTTTTTTATTAAATATTGTTGGATTTCACACACGTGTAAAAGAAAAGCTAACTTATCTGCACAAGACACGTTTGATACTTTTTCTCTATGTCTAAATGTTCACTCCTCGCAAGTATAGCTTACATTTTACAATGCAGGGACTGTAACTAGAGATATGCTAGTTATAAATACAGTAATCATTACTTTATTTAGGCAGAAAAAGTTCATTGTGGTTTCCAAGCTCATTAGCGGTCTTCCACTGATGATAGCGGCATTAGCTAGCTGTGTGGTTAGCTAGTCTATGATGAGCCATAATTTAGCAATAGATGACATCATACTGCAAGTTTTACAACATACATTTTCAATATAACAGGCCAAGGAGAGATGATTGAAGCGTGTTTCATCTGTTTTTATTTTATTTTTTAAATATTCATTTATCGGCCATTATAACTGCCGATACCGATATTATGGAAAATGCCTAATATCGGACGGCCGATATATCGGTCTGGCTCTACCAAATATATACTATACCTTTTGCGCTTGATGCTGCCACCGTCAGAGAGCGTGGATGAGAGCATACTGTCACCATCTTCATCATCTCTCCTCGTCAGTTCCTTCCTCTTCATCTGAAGACACGCGTATACATAAACATAAAGTGAAGACAGAATGGATTCTTTCTGGATGCCACACATTGGTGGAACATTGAAGGTTCATTTGGGACTGCTAGATTATCACGATTTAGGAGAATGTCAACTCATATGCATGGCTTCATTTTCTTCATCTAGTTTCCTGGTTTATTATATTTAGTCTATCATATAAACAAACAGATTCTACATTATGAAAACTAGCTAAACATGTGAAATTCCACATATTATTGTAACTTCAACAATTAACTGTTAAACAACAAAAAAGACCTGCAAACAGACAAGATTTATTAAGGTTTATCACAGAGAAGGTTACATACAAATAAATATTATTACATTATAAATGAATATTATATTTAATAATAAAATATTTTATTTTTAGATATTTTTCACAGTATAAATGTACAAACGCCACACATGATATTATGGGAAAAAAAATAGATATTGTTTAAGAAAGAATTAATCATTTTAGTTAAACTGTGGTCATTTCAAGGGAGTGAATTCTTAATTAATGGCTACAATATAGTCGGGGAGCCAAAGTCTCAAAAGCTCTATAAAATGGATTGAACCTGACATGGTCTGCCATACTTTTTATTTGTGTTTTTTCTGTTAACTTTGACCCTAAGAACAAATAATTAGAGGATCTGCTCTGCCGGAAAAAAAATTGTGGCCATTTTAGTGTATGCACCCTTTATTTATCAGAAAAATTATTTTTTTCATCAAATCCTCAGTGGGTTGGGTAGGTTCTCAATAAATGCATTCCAGATACACAGAACACATGTGCGGACAACATCCACTGAAAAAATAATTCATAAAACACATTTCTACATGATTTCGCATCAATTTAATGCAAAAAACAGGCGTTTTTTTCACTTATTTTACACTATTTTCATCTTTACTTCATTGGCAATCAACTATTCCCTTAAGTTATGACATCAGGCAATATGCAATTCTTTTCACCAAACACTATACTCATTACACAGAAAAAATTATAAAAATCCAAACAAAATCAATGCATCTGTGATGATTTCACTACTAGTTGGCGATCAACAGGCTCAGAATTTCAATAGAATTTTAGACTATTCTCAAAATTCTTAAAAACAAGCTGAATATTTAGCATCATGGCTCACTTACAAACACACACACACATGATCTTAGTAATTTTTATGAGTTTGGAACAACCAACCAATAAATAATCAACCCATTTTTGAGCTTCAACCCATTTTTGAGACTTTAGCTCCCTGACTAATATCTATCTTTTATTCTGCATGTCATGTGCGTGGCAAAGTTTGTAACTGCACTGCCTATTGAGTCACTGTAATTCACAGTAATTTATAACATTATTATATTACCTGCAATATCTGCTGCAACTTCAGCACGCGCTTGTAGATTTGCGAGTTGGGAGCGTTGTAGCGTTTCGCGTTCTCAAACATCAGGTTGAGGTCTGTATATATCTGTTCCACACTTTCATACTCATTGTTCTTCATCTTACTCCTGAGGAGAGATAACATACATGTTGTCATCCTCCGTTCAAAACCGAGGAGCGTGCGGCGACGCTGCTGTCCGACTGCACCTTATCTGCTGGAGGGAGATCGGATGGCTGATCTGATGGAAGTAGTTGGGCAGGTCTTTCCTGGAGGGCAGCTGAAAGAAGGGCTCGGCTAGGAGCTGTCCCTGGCTGTTTCTGCCGCTCCGCACGGCCTCATACATCTGGAAGATGGGGTTGCACACGTCCATGCTGGAGTGCAGGCTCTCGCCCTCTGACTCGCCTTCATCGTAATGAACAGAGCCTTGGAACATGGAAAACATGGAAACAGTCATCCGATTAGTATATAGTAGAGATGCACTGAAATGACAAATTTGGGCCGAAACCTAAAATTCTGGATGCACTGAAAAAAAATCTTATTTTAAAATAGTTGTTTTAAATTCAATAATTGAATTTGAATTAAAAAAAAGCGAATAAATTTAAATAATAACAAACATTGGACAGAAAATAGGCCTATATTAAAATATTAAATATCAATATGACTGCGTCCCAAATCGAATACCTCCCTACTATATAGTTTGCGAAAAACAGTACGCGAGCAGAGTAGTATGTCCGAAATCTGAAGTGCGCATGTGACGGACACTTTACTATCTCAAAATGACACGGGAGAGGAGTTGTTGTCGTTATATTTGAAAATGCGCGCGGAAACCGTAGAAAATAAATGAAAAACTTTAATAAATGTATTAAATTTACTAAATTTTAAGCAAATAAATGGCTTTTTCCTTGCCAAAAATCAACTTCTGTCATTGTTCATAGGGGTTGTGTGTGTGTTTTATGAGGTCAAATTTATTAGGTAAATAAATTTTATTTGAGAAATTCGGCAAAAGGCGTGATCCGCGAGCAGCTGACCGACGCCTCCTCTCGATTGTCGGTTCGGACGACGTAAAAACGCAGATGAAAACAGAAAGCAGAACTAAAAACAGCGCGACGTTGGTGCCGTCGCTGGAATGGGCTCTTTAAATTTTCGCACTGTTGTGACAGCGTATGTCACGCGACAACAACATGGCGCATCCGGACTTATTCATACTACCCGTATTCAGACTATATAGAAGAACGTACTTTTTTAACGGTCGCGAAGTACGTTCTTATTTAAATATAGTACCTACTCACATAGTACGCGACTTCGGACGCAGCCTATCCTTCTTCATTCAGGTCTATGCACGGCACAATACATTTTCGGCTTTTTTTTCTCTCTGTCAAAGGCTAACTGTTTTATGAAGACGCTAACTGGCTATTACTTTAGGGTCGCCTCCATCCACAGAATGTAACAACTGTAACCATACAGCCATTAATGGCAATGCGATACGTACGGTTTTAATTGATCATAGCTTTCCATATGCCAGAGAGCATTTGGGCCAGCGCTGTTCGTTGTTCAAGCGACAGTTCAAACGTCTTTTATCAGTAAAGTTCTGCACAGGCAAATTCAGGGGCACTTTTAATGCAATACATTACTGCTAAAGTTGATAGTATTTCTTTGTTACTGAAATAAAGTCTCAAATATAGCTAGTGATCCAGCTCTGCCATGTCCTCTATCAGTGAACACTGATCGGATGCGTTATTCTCTACATTTCATTTCGACTTTTTTTCTCGCAACGCAACGACTTTATTCTCGAAATTTAATGAGTTTTTTCTCACGATTATTTCGACTTTTTTTCTCCAAATTTAATGAGGTTTTTTTCTCGCAACACAACGACTTTATTATCGATATTTAATGATTTTTTTTCTCACGATTATTTCAACTTTTTTTCTCCAAATTTAACAAGTTTTTTTTCCTCGCAACACAACGACTTTATTCTCGAAATTTAATGAGTTTTTTCTCGCGATTATTTAGACTTTTTTCTCAAAATTTAACGAGTTTTTTTTCTGGCAACACAACGACTTTATTCTCACAAATTTAATGAGTTTTTTCTCTCGATTATTTCGAGTTTTTTCTCCAAATTTAACGAGTTTTTTTTCTTGCAACACAACGATTTTATTCTTGATATTTAACGAGTTTTTTTCTTGCAACACAACGACTTTATTCTCACAAATTTAATGAGTTTTTTTCTCACGATTATTGCGACTTTTTTCTCCAAATTTAACAAGTTTTTTTTCTCGCAACACAACGACTTTATTCTCGATATTTAACGAGTTTTTTTTTGTCGCAACACAACAACTTTATTCTCGATATTTAATGAGTATATTCTCAAGATTGTGTTTCGACTTTTTTCTCCAAATTTAACGAGTTTTTTCTCGCAACACAACGACTTTATTCTCGATATTCAATGAGTTTATTCTCAAGATTGTATTTCGACTTTTTTTCTCGAAATTTAACGAGTTATATTATATTATTAACGAGAATAATTTCACATTATAATGACTTTAATCTCGAGATGGTTTTATTTTTTTTTTTGTAATTGCTTGGCCCTAATCCTCTTCCGTAATACAGTATATAAGAAAAATTCGAACATAATCTATTGATGCTCAGCTCTGTCTATTACCAGTTAGCATGGCATCCTCTTCACTCTCTGAGCCGTACTGTAGAGCAGTGGTGATGGAGGAGAGTCTGTCTCCTTGTGCAAACCTTCTGTTCCTGTTCACAAACACCAGTGCAAAAACAAGTCAAACTTCACAGAATATCTATGTTTTAGTTTGTAGATAAAAATGATTCATTCATTTAAAACCCACACATTAGACTGGGTACATAACACTATGTTACAAACCTTAAAAAACATGGTAACACAATGATCCTTTCTCATTTTTACTAAAATGGTGCAATTGTAAAATTACACAAATGCAAATATTATATTGCCAAAAGTTAAATAAATGCGGCATGTTGTTAAACTAAACTTTTATAATCTTAAAATGTAATCCATGATTTGTAATCCATAAAATGCAATCCATAATTTACCTCATCCTGATGCTGAAAACTAATATATTTGATACAATTCAATAATTCTATTCTATTTTACATACTTAGGCTAAAATAACTAACTAATAAAATGTGTTATGACAATATGTACATAACTTACCTGATCCTGATGCTACTTTTAACCGGTTCTGCATGCTCGAGCTCCAGTTTTCTCTGCGCAAAGACCTTTTTGATGGTGTTTGCATCCTAAAAATTCATGAATTTACATTATATTACATTATTACAAAATGCTAATATGATATAAATTGTATACAAATGTAAACAGAATTTCAGTGACACATTACTTTAAACACTTGTGATCCGGGTTCATTGTAGGTTTTGGCATTTTTGACTAACAAGTCAATGTCTTTAGCCATATGGTTTACACTTTTATAGTAGCACATCTGAGGGAAAAAAGACACAAACTTCAGTGTAAATCCATAATAAATGGTGATAAGCTGTAATAGAATATGATCATAATAATAAGATACCTGTATTCGGTGTGCAACGATCTTCAGATCTATTGGTTCTTTAATAATAGCATAATAATCTGGATATTGCTGAAAGAGAATGTTTAAATATTTCATTAATAATATATAATATGTTTGTGCATGTCCTCAAATGAAACTGAGACAACTACCACTTTAGAGGGAAGTCTCTGGAAAAGTTCGCTGATGAGACGCCCATGTTCTGTGTACGTCAGCACAGCATCCAGAAGCTGGCCTAGAACTTCCTTAAGGCTTGAGACAGACTGTACAAACAAAACAAAAACAAAGCAGAACACTAGTAAAACTCATCTGATGCCTGGTGACAGATACAACACGACAGTCAAGATCTGCGACCTCTGACCTCCTCCTCGGTGGCCCCTCCAGGGGTTTCCTGTGTGTCGTCATCGTCATCATCTTCATCGTAGTCTCCTCGCTGCACAAACTCGTTTTTGGTGCGAATGTACAGATCCCAGAGTTTGCAAGCCGCTCTGCACTCCGGAGTGTCTGGCTGCACAGGAAGAGTTAATTTTTTGCCATTTGTGAATTATTTAAATGATTTAGTAGATCAAGAAATGCATCGATATTTCAATCTCATACCGTCAAACCTATTCATGGCACAATAATTAAAACGATATACAAATATATTTTATATATGAAGAGTTCAGATGCAAAAGCCTCTAAATGCCATTTGAAATTTTCTTCTAAAATGATCATTTTTATCAAGCTTGTATATTTAAGTTCAGTAATTTCACTTAAATAACAATTAATAGGTAATCTTCATTGTCATTTAAGTGAAATTACTGAACTTAAATATACAAGCTTGATAAAAAATGTCATTTTAGAAGAAAATTTCAAATGGCATTTAGAGGCTTTTGCATCTGAACTCTTCACATACACTCCTGGTCAAAAGTTTAAATTAAGATTGTAAAATTGATAAAAGTACAGATATATGATTAGAATAAAATAAAAAAATAAAAAACGTAAATATATAGTAAAGTGTAAATTATTCCTGTGATCAAAACTGAATTTTCAGCATGATTACTCCAGTCTTTAGTGTCACATGATCCTTCAGAAATCACTCTAATATGACGATCTGATGATCTAGAAACATTATTATAGTTATCAATGTTTCTCATTATCAATATTTTTGAGGAACAAGTTTGCAAGTTTGGGCTGTGAGTTTTCTTTTTTAAGAAATTTATATATATATATATATTAAGAAATAATATTTTTATTCAGCAATGACGCGTTAAATTGATCAAGAGTGACAGTAACGATGTTTGTAATGTCACAAAAGCTTTCTATTTCAAATAAATGCTGTTATTGTGAACTTGCTATTCGACAAACAATCATAAAAACATATCACGGTTTGCACAAAAATATGAATCAGCACCACTGTTTTACACTGATATTATGATAATAATACATGAATAATAATTAGGATTCAGCAAATCAGCCTATTAGAATAATTTCTGAAGGATCATGTGACACTATATTAAATATTTAAATATATTAAAACAGTTATTTTAAGTTGTAATAATATAACATAAGTAATAATATACGTTTTTAGGTAATACGTCACAATAAGGTTCATTTATTAAACATTAGTTAATGTAACATGAACTAACCATGGGCAATACATTTGATACAGTTTTTATTAATCTTTGTTAATGTAAGTTAATACAAATAAAGCTGTTCAGTGTTTGTTCATCACAGTGCATTAGCTAATGTTAACAAGATTTTAATAAAGTCTTTGTAAATGTTGAAATTAACATTAGCAAAGATTAACAAATGCTGAATAAAGTTAATTAATGAACGTTATTGTAAAGTGTTACCAGTTTGTATTACATTGATGCAGCTTTGGTGAGCACGAGACTTAAAAAAACATTAAGAAATCGAAATGACTTAGACATTTGACTGCTAGCGTATGACATATACACACTTTGTAGTACGTCTTGGCGTTGTTGAATAGGAGCTGAAAGTCGGCTGTGAGCTGCTCAACATCATCATACTCCTCCATCTTCAGCTTCTGCTGGATCTTCATCATGTCGATGGGCTGCGACACCACATCATAGTAATCCGGCTGGTTCCTGTAGGGACGCGTAGCATGTCTTATCCATTGTGATGTTAAAACTGTTACTCTGTCAGTAATGACCCCGTAAGACTTTCGTTCATCTTCGGGACA
The DNA here is from genome assembly GCF_988280905.1 of Pimephales promelas. NCBI lineage: Eukaryota > Metazoa > Chordata > Actinopteri > Cypriniformes > Leuciscidae > Pimephales > Pimephales promelas. Next base: position 1,529,459 of record NC_142789.1, on the reverse strand, counting down.
CAAATTTAAGATTAAGAGCTGGATCACTCCTCCATAGGCTTCTGGCCGGCCCAAAAGTTATGAAAGACATCGTTAAACACAATTATGTCTTAAATGGACGTAAATAATAGGGAGAAAATGATGGTGCTTCAGTTACCGATTAGATTTGCTCTCGGTCTTAAAGGGGCAGCAGTCTAATAGCCTAAACGTGCTGACGATTCAGCCATTAATGCAAATCAAACAACAAAAGGCAGAGAAAATCACTCACAGCTTTTAAATGAGTAACTTTAGATTTAATAAACATTATTCTATCAATGATAAACTATACAGTGCTATTTTATATTTGATTACTAGGTTTCTTTTCAGACAGAAACAATTACCTGAAAAGATGTGTTAGTAGACCTTCCTGAAATTAAAGCACTTTGTATATAATTTGTTTGATTAATTGTATTCTTGTGTTTGTACTTGTTTTTTTTTCTTATGTGTCCTTTTTGTATAAACAAAAAAAGCCTGCACACTGCTGCATAACAAAAAGATATTTTTCTTCGTTTTGCTTTTTCTATTTTACATTTCAAAATATAAAGTTTAATTATGTTCTAAATTCTTAAAAAAATAATAAAAAAACACCAAAAAGAACCGATAAGAATACCGTTAAAGTACCGGATCGATAAGCGGTATCGGTGAGAGTAGCAATACCGATAAAACCTTAACGATACCCATCCCTAGATTTCACAGTGTAATTAATATCTTAATTTGTGTTCTGAAGATGAACGAAAGTCTTACGGGGTTGAACAACATAAGGGAGAGTCATTACTGACAGAGTTTTCATTTTGGGGTGAACTGTCCCTTTAAGTTTTCGATATCCATGACTGGCTGGATCTCTCGTGTGTGACTGACCTTCTCTTTGGTGCTCTGATGAAGAGTTCACACAGCATCCTGCCCTGATCATCCTTATAGTCTCTGATAGTGTTGTACAGCTCATGACACACAGCGATCTGTGAGGAAAACAGATGTCACACTACACTAATCCTAAAGCAATAATATTTACATAAAATGATCATCAATAAGCACTGCAGTTACTGATGTCAGAGATATTAAAGACGTGAAGCTCACAGGGTCGACAGTGGGGATGTTTGTGGTTCTTCTCCTCTTCCGGCTGGTTGATGGTATAGATGTTGTCTGGCTGTCCTCGAAGTCTCCTCCGCTCACGCTGCTGGATGGAGACGTGGCTCTCCGTCGCTTAGAGCCCATTGTAAACGCTAGAAAAAAGTCAAATAGTTAGCTTATTAAAGATCAAACTGAATGCTCATTAAATATATATATATATATATATATATATATATATGTGTGTGTTGAAGTAAAGTAGTTGCACTACTAATTTAATACTAACAGAATTATGTGAGAATTATGAAGAGCAAACCATTGATTCCACCAAAATGTTATAGTCACACAATTACTACTAATAAAATATATACCAACACTTATCAAAATAAAAGATTCTGAAAACTCTGTTAGAATGAGATCAGATATGACTTTAGAAATATTTCATAATAGTAACAATAATTGTAGTGACTGAAATTTTGGTGGAAACTATGCTTATCGTGGTAAAGAGTCAGTAAACGAATATTTTCAAATTAAATTTAATATTGTATTTAATGGCCACGAAGATTTGTCATTGGCTTTGTCATGAATTAAAAGTAATCCCCCAATATAGTAATATTAGTTATTTACTAGCAGAATTATGTGTTGACATCCATTTGCCAGTGTTGTGTTTATAAAAATATCTTGCATATATATATATATATATATATATATATATATATATATGAAGAGTTCAGATGCAAAAGCCTCTAAATGCCATTTGAAATTTTCTTCTTTAATGATGATTTTTATCAAACTTGTATATTTAAGTTCAGTAATTTCAATTAAATGGCAATGATAATTACCTATTTATTGTTATTTAAGTGAAATTACTGAACTTAAATATACAAGTTTGATAAAAATCATCATTCAAGAAGAAAATTTCAAATGGCATTTAGAGGCTTTTGCATCTGAACTCTTCATATATATATATATATTATTGCTACAAAGAAAATAGCAACTAGTATTAGTCACCACCAGAAATAAATAAAATAAAAAATAAGCAAAATGCCAGAAAGAATCTGATAGCTTCTAACACGAATTATTTATAAATATTTTTCCATTCATCTTTATAACTGAATATATATGTGGAAAATAAGGGAATTTTTTTTCAAATCAGTGCATGTATTACAAGTTGGGCTGTAAAATCGATGTGTGTGTGTGTGTGTGTGTGTGTATATTAATATATGGCTGTCAAACGATTAATCGCATCCAAAATAAAAGTTGTGTTGTGTTTACATAATATATGTGGGTGCACTGTGTATAATTACCATATATATATATATATATATATATATATACATATATATACTGTATATAGATTTATATAGAATTAATATTATATATAAATATAAATATTTTATAAATATAACTATTTTTTTTTCTAAAATATACATGTGTTTGTATTTATTTATATATATACAAAATAATTATACACAGTGCACCCGAGCCACATATATTACGTAAACACAAACTTTTATTTTGGATGCGATTAATCGCTTGACAGCCCAGTATTTATATTAAATATATAATTCAGTGCGTGTATACACACACATACAGTATCATTATAAATATATTATGTTTACACAGACTTTTATGTTAAGATGTGATTAATCGATTTTACAGCCCTAATTAAATAAACATTTAATCCAATTAATAGATCATTGTTGGTATAGTAGACAATAAGCAGTCATCCTAAGGTACAGTAATGCTTGTTAATACCAGCTTACAAACAGAGTTAGTGGAAGCTGATACGTCTAAACATTCAAAGATGTCCACACTTTTGAAAGTATGCAGATATAGAACAACACAAGAAGCTGCACATCAATAGAGCACGTCTTCTGTGTTTATTATGCTGTTATTACAATAGCATGAGTGATGTGCAGCTATGAGACAATGCGTGAACCTGTGATCAGATGCATTTATTATCACGTCTGATGATCACGGCCACTTCAGCAGAGCGATGATGATGACGATGATGATGATGGTGAAGGTGGGACCGTTATGTGTCTGCAGACATGTTGGACACATGCATCAGGACAGGCGGATAAAAACAAAGACAGACACACACACACACACACACGCACGCACGCACGCACTGGGCCATGCAACACTCTGCGTGATGATGCTCGCGCTTTATTATAGCACGAACGGCAGATTTTGCAAACAATACACAGAGCGCGCGAGGTGCAGGCCTTACCGTCCGTGTCTGCTCAGCTGTCTCTGAGAGCTGTCTGAGGACTGACACACATTCAAAAAGGAGGCTGAGTGATTTATTAAGATACTGAGGGAAAAAAATTAACCATTTACAGCGCGAGAGCGGAAGCGGAAGTGAGGAGTAGACACGTGCCGCTGCGTCGTGTACTAGAGGAGCGCGTGCTGGAGCAGAGACAGACATGAAGAGGCCGAGTGAGTATATACTTTCAGAAATATTATTATTTACGTACTTTAAGTATATAAACGCAACGTAAATCATTATATTAACCCGTTGTTTGCAAAAAGGATGTAATAAACTATAGTAAATACGTAGTCAAACACTGACGGAACACACGTGTCTTTTGTAGAGTTGAAGAAGGCAAGCAAACGCGTATCATGCGCCAAACGCTTCAAAATACAGAAGAAGGTAAGATTTCAACTCTACATGTACATTACATAAGTAAAATGGGCTTTTGTAACTTACAGCCATATATATCTATACATATATGGGTCAATGACATGACATGCATATTTTTGTGTCCAGGTTTCCTTTTGAAATAATTTGATAAATTAATAAATTAACTGCTGTATTCTTTAAACCTCTTTAGTTTGAATTAATTTTTAATACTTTTAAATAATACTGGTTGTTTTATGTTTTGTTTTCTTCTTGAACCCCTCAAAATGTCTGGTGGTAAAAAAAATAAAACAAGAAAACGATTTAAAATGGTGTCATGATAAAAAAAAAAAAACATGAGCTATGGCATCATTTTAGGTTTGAAATCTTTTATATAAATATTTTAGAAATATCAGTAGTTTAAAACTGTTAAGATAATTGAACCACTTTTGTTCAGCTATTTGTATATTTTTTAAAAGTTAGGGTGGCACATCCGCAAACATGGCTCATTTATTATGAACTGGTAAGTTAATAACAGTATACATATTAATGCATCATCCAGAGGAGCCTAACTGGAAAAGAAGTGCGCTGGGAATCATTTTCAAATTTACAAATATGTTTATTTAAGCAAGTAAAAGCTGATGAGAATATAGACAAGTAACCTTTTATATACAATTGAACGTCCGGTTTACTTGTCCAAAGGACAAACACATGACAAGGCTTTTTTTTTTTTGAAATCTTATTATTATTGCACATTTGGACACTTGCCATTTTTTCTTTTTTGTATTTCTCCATTGCTAGGTTCGGGAGCATAACCGTAAATTAAAGAAAGCGGCGAAGAAGACGGGGATAAGCCGAAAGCCGAAGAAAGATGTTGGAGTACCAAACAGTGCACCGTTTAAAGAGGAGGTGCTTCGAGAAGCCGAGCAGAGAAAACAGGAGGTAAGATCGTTACTAAAACCAGTTCATTTTTCCAAACTAATAGTCAAAGTATCAATTACTGAAGCATATGTCTATATGTGTATTTACACACATAGTTGGGTTTGTTTGGTAACAGAATTTATATACAGCAATTTCATTACAATCAAAGGTGGAACATTTATCCAAGTATTAATTATGTTGTTCTTGAAGCTTGAAGCTCTGAAAGAGCAAAACAAGATTGTAAAGAAGCAAGAGCGAGCTGCAAAGAGGAAAGAGGGTAAAGAAGCTGCCAGTGCCGGAGTCGAACCTGCAGCCAAGAAAGCTAAAAAGGTAAGAAGAGTGTTGCTGCATTTACTAATGAAGTAAATCACTGACTCCAGCTTCACTAACTCAAATTTTATCGATTGTTTGCAGGGGACCAAAGTTAGAGAAGCAAGAGCTGCGGTAGCGAAAGAGAAAAGCGCTAAAACATTCAAATGCTGCGAGCTGAACAAGGCAAGTTAACAAACTGATATCCAGAGTAACAGACTGACAAGGTTGATCTTACACAGGATTGAATTCTTGCGCAGGTTATTGAGGCATCTGACGTGATCGTGGAGGTTTTGGACGCGAGAGATCCTCTGGGCTGCCGCTGTCCTCAGCTGGAGGAAACCGTCCTCAAACACGAGGGAAAGAAAAAACTCTTGTTCGTATTGAACAAAATAGGTAGAGAGCAGTCTGGATTGCCATACACTTAAAGGGTTAGTTGACCCAAAAATGAAAATGATGTCATTAATGACTCTCCCTCATGTCGTTCGTCTCCAGAACACAGTTTGAGATATGTTAGATTTAGTCCGAGAGCTTCATTGGAAATGTGTGTACGGTATACTGTCCTTGTCCAGAAAGGAAATAAAGACGTCAAAGTAGTCATGTGACATCAATGTTTTGAAGCATCGAAAATACATTTTAGTCCAAAAATAACAAAAACTACGACTTTATTCAGCATTGTGTTGTGGATCTCGACATGAGGTCATTAATGACATAATGTTCATTTTTGGGTGAAGTATGATGGAAACGTTACTAAAGTCTCTCTTTACTTTTTAGATCTTGTTCCTAAAGATAAACTTGAGAAATGGCTTGGGTATCTTGATGCTGAGTGTCCAACTTTTCTCTTCAAAGCATCCATGCAACTAAAGGACAGAACTGTGGTATGTGTTTCCATAATGCACAGCATTCGTTAAAGTGCCCCTATTATGCTGATTTAAAGTCTCCTACATCAGGTTTACATGCGTCAAAGAACGGTTTCATTTTCTCACAATACCGTAAAACTTCTATTATACCACGGTCAAGGTGAATACTCGATTCTGATTGGCTGCAGGGTGTCCGTTAAAAAGTGATCGAGGACACCTAGTAAAGTAGTTCTGGTGAAACTGCCTGTTTACCATTCGAAATGAATAAATAGAAATAAATGCGCTGCCTACAACAGCTGTGAGTAACCATAGCAACAGGCAGTCAAAGTATCCGTTAACAATTTGCTCCATCAAAACGTTATTTAGATATTACATAGAATACTAATACAACAATGAGCGACTTCGTTATTTCTTTTAACATTTATGGAGAATATGACAACTTCGATGACTGATGGGATGCTGCTGAAGAAAGAAAAAATGTAAATAAAACGGAGAAACGTCGCAAAGTAAATTACAGTTTTACGCAGCAGTCCAGACAACCAAGGCAGGAGGAGAGTACAGCGTTTCAAGCCTAAGGAGCCTGTTTGATTAATTGTTTTATGTGTAATAAAAAAAAATAACTACGCCTACCTTTGTGTTTCATGAAAAAACAAAATGCATTTTTGAACCTGAAGGGTTCGGACTATAAATATCTCCGGTTGCTAAATAAACCAGGCGAGTTATTATTTGTAAAAACGAGATTTAGCCTAATTAAAATATAAACTAGCAGCTAATGTTTTAAAAATGTTTTATTTGGCAAGTGACCATGGTATAAGCGGGTTAATGCCCGACGAGGTGTCCATTGTCAGGTTTTAATGGACTTAAACCACCACCTCGGAGGGCATTAACCCTTACATAATAGCCGAGTCCCGAATAGACGCGTGTCTCTTTTACACGCCTGTTGTGGCTGCAGGTTTGGGTAAATAGAGGCCGGCTCTGTTTCGGGTTATACAGTGGTGTGAATAAGTTTGGACACCCATGCTAAAGTTGCCTAAAAAGAGGAATAAAAAATCATCTTTTGGATATTGATCTTAATGCCTTAATTAGAAAAATGAGGACACAAATTTTCTTTGTGAATGAATAATGTATCATAAATAAATAAATGTTTTTCCTTAAAATACAGGGTGCATTAATCACGGCACCTCTATGTTAAATTCCCATAGAGTCAGGCAGATTTTTATTTTTAAAAGCCAGTTATTTCATGGATCCAGGATAATATGCATCCTGATAAAGTTCCCTTGGCCTTTGGGATTAAAATATCCCCACATCATCACACACCTTCCACCACACCTAGAGATTGGCATGGTTTTACTTCAGTTCTCTCATCTCTCATGATCTTGTGGAAAGTACCCCATGCCAATCTATAAGTGTGGTGGAAGGTGTGTGTGATGATGTGGGGATATTTTAATCCCAAAGGCCAAGGGAACTTTATCAGGATGCATATTATCCTGGATCCATAAAATAACTGGCTTTTAAAAATAAAAATCTGCCTGACTCTATGGGAATTTAACATAGGGGTGCCCTGACTTATGCACCCTGTATTTTAAGGAAAAACATTTATTTATTTATGATGCATTATTCATTCACAAAGAAAATTTGTGTCCTTAAAGGTTGGAGTTTTCCTAATTTTTCTAATTAAGGCATTAAGATCAACATCCAAAAGATGATTTTTTTATTCCTCTTTTTAGGCAACTTTAGCATGGGTGTCCAAACGTATTCACACCACTGTATTTAATCTTCTAAAACCCGTCAGATCGTCCGCTTTTACTGGCCGCTAAAGCACATTTGTGTCCCGCCAAAGCCTATTTTGATCGGTGAGCAGAGAGACCACATCATTGTTTGCTTAAGTCACTTCGTAATCTCCATTTCACAGTCCCAGAAGAAGCAGAGAGGAACTAATGCGGTTCTGGATCACAGCAGAGCGGCTTCATGTTTCGGACGGGACTGTCTCCTACAGACGCTTTCTGACTTGGCTAAAGAGAAAGATGGCGAGACCATGCTTAAAGTTGGCGTTGTCGGTAAGACGACTTGTCATCTGTATTAGGGCTGGGTATCGACACAAATTTCACAATTCGATTTTGATGCAATCTTGATTATTTTGGAGATCAGGTACAATACATGGCAATTTTTCTCAAGGAAAACAAATCTCTTAACTAATGCTGTAGCCTGCTATAACATTGGTAAATATAGACTGATTTGTATACAAACACTTAAATTACACTTATTTATTTTTATAATAATGAAGTTATATGAAATAAACATTTAAATCGTGGCTGTCATAAAAACTAGCCAGATTTATTCAAACATACATTAAAAATTATAATGAATATGTAGCATGGTGCATATATTTAGAAAAATGCTCCTCTCTAGAGTTAATTTTTCTCGCTGATTAACGAGTTTATGGTCACTGGATATGGTTTTTCTGAGGTAAATATGACGTTGTTTTACTGACGTAGTTTCCATGTGACATGATACAGATTTCGATAAGTTGTAGTCTATCTTTTAGCACACTTTCAGATGCTCATTCATGTTTTTCACGTTGTAACTGGTATTATTAAGGGGGAAGAGGAGATCATGTGCTTCTCTTGAGCTACGCCCGAGCGTCCGCCAAAACGGTCTGGAATTCGTAAGAAAATGGATGTAATTAGAAATTTGAGATGGTTTCATATCGATAGTAACAAAGCACAAGGATTATTGAAATTTATTGGATTGGATGAATAGCGCCCTATGATTTCCGCGATTTGGCACATTAACGCGGAATCTAGTGTTAACGTGTTAATATTTGGTTTGAAATTCTGTTTTTGTGAGCGAGAAGAACGTATGTCTGGTGAAAATGCAGATCGGGGAAAGCAAAAATGGGCGTCTCCCGCCATTTCAGCTACAATGACAATCAAAACAATGAATGCATGGCGAAACGGCTCTGATTTCGTTGACAAAAAAGAAACTCAATGCTATGAGCCGTCAGTGCCGAGCCGAGCAGTTCGCACGTGACTTATGTAGTGTTTCCCAAACATTGACTAATTCGCCACCACATATTGCGTTTCGTCACATATTGCATTTTTTTTTTAACTATTTAAAACTTGCAGCGTATTGTCTCAGTCGTAATTCCTTTCCCAGCTCTCCCTCCACCTCTCTATGACTCGCGCGTCTCTCTCTCACACACACACACACACACACACACAAACACACACACACAACGTGCACACCGTTCGAAGCGAACTCCGTGAGCGACACTGGGCGAGAGAGAAACGAACTTATATAAACTAATATAATTTAAAGCTCGCAACCATATTTTGTGGTTACTTAAAGAGCGCAGTGTTATGTTCAGGGTTGGGTATCGAGAATCGAGTATCGATTGGAACCGAGACTAACTTTTCGTTTTTCCCGAAATCGTTCAAAAGTTAAAATTTCGATTCCTAGTTTCGATATTCACAGTCCGCCGAGCGGAAGAAGAAACCGCTGAACAACACCAACGAAGAAGCGTCTACCGGAAGTGTTGGCATAACCATGCGAACATGAGTACCTTACGTCCGCGATCCAAAGTGTGGCTTCACTTTTCTAAAAATAACGAAATCTCTGCAAAATGCAAAATTTGTAACAAAAGGAGTATTTTTACAAAAGGAGTATTTCCTTCAGAAAGGATTATTTCCTTCAGAAAGGCCATTGGTTAGCAAGGTTAGCTAAACTTTGACCCTGCCTCTTAAAAGAATCAGAATCGAGAATCGTTAGGAATCGGAATCGAAACAAGGAATCGGAATCAGAATCAGAATCGTTCAAATTCAAACGATACCCAACCCTAGTTATGTTGCATCATGCTGTATTTGTCCTGAAAGGGTTACTGAGTTAAACATTAAAGGGTAACTAAACCCCTGAGGTGCGTTCCATTCGACAGGGTCCCTACGCAGTGTTCACTGCTCCCTACTCCCTGAACACGGTATATCAGTTGAAGTGGACTTCACTGACTTCCTGTGAAGTGATGTACCAATGTTCCCTTATTCCCTATGCCGTTTGCAGTGCCCTTCGAACTGAAAATGTTCGTTCCCTTCGAATTGGAATCTCACTTAAGATGGCGAAATACCCTGTGAAGTCCACTTCGCAGTCCACTTACGGTCGAATGGAACGCATGGCTGGTCAGAGCCTGACTCCACCCACTGGCAATATTTGAAAAATGCTGAAAAAGTGGGCGGAGATAGAGGGGATGAAATAGATGCTAAAACACTCAATCCTGGTCGTTTTCAATACTCACAATTCCAACTCCTGACTCCCTACAGTGGTTTTGACGACACAAGCTGGTTTTTATACTGCCAAGGGCGTAGCTCGCGTGGTGAGCTGAAACCTGCGTACGTCACGAAGAACCGCTTTCAACTGCAGTAGCCACCGTTCAACCTGAAGAGGGCAGCACTGAGACGTTTTTACACCATATATTGTAGAAATAAAACACTTTATACTCAAATGTCAAAAGTTACTCGAATCAATGACTGCTATTAATGAAGATCCATTCTTACAGATCATTAACTAAAAAAGTTGGTTTATTGTTAGTTACTCTTTAAGGTCATTCCTATTTTATTTGCATACATTTTAATCATTAACTTTAAAAGCACACTCTTTTTACGATTAAAATAAGTCGAGGGGAAAAAAATATGAATTCCCAAAAATTAAAACTGAAAAAACGGAATTTGTGAAAAATAAAACGGATTTCATAGGGCCCTAGATGAGCGCCACAATGTTCCAGTCCTTCATCAGCTGAAAACAGGATGACTAGCCTAATCGATTCTTGATTTAAACGAGAATGGATTAAAATTGAGGAATCGATATGTTTTACCCAGCCCTAATTTGTATGCACCACAGTGATCTCATTCCATCATCATGAATTAAACTGCTTAGTGTTTCTTTAATATTTTTTTATCTTGACCTTGTTCCAGGTTTCCCTAACGTGGGAAAGAGCAGCATCATCAACAGTCTGAAAGAGATGCGAGCCTGTCATGTTGGCCTACAGAGAGGATTGACCAGGTAAAGCTTCATTATTTTAGTGTCCTAGTAAATGTGAATTTGAAGCATGATGAACTGTGATGAACTGACCACCACATGAAGTCTTCAATCAATCCAACACTGAGCTTCATTTCCCAAAATGCATTTCTGCTGCAAGGCATTGAGCCTCAACAACATACCAACCTCAATGATATTCTTCCCCTCCTCTATAGATGTATGCAGGAAGTGCACATTACTAAAAGTGTGAAGATGATTGACAGCCCGGGGATTGTGGCGGCCCCCGGTAACCCCGGAGACGTGCTGGCCCTCAGGAGCCTCCAGGTGGAGGAGAAGGAGGAGAGTCCTCTGGAGGCCGTACGCGCTTTACTCAAACAGTGCAATCAGCAGCATGTAAGAAACCACAGTAGGAGATCAAATATTAATGACTCGAGAACGAGAATGTGTCCTCTCTCTTAAGCTGTGTCTCACACTGACAAAGGGACACAATCACATTTGTTTCAATGGAGAGCTGGAAAAAAAAAAATCACAGGACAGGTTAATAACTTTGAGGCTGGCTCTATTTATCATCAAAACAAAAATAAATGACAGATGGATGAGGGCGAGGGTGATCCTCGCTCCGATGCGGGACAACAGGTCATCAAACTGGCCGCGGGACAGGCGGAAGACAGCGACCGTCATCCAGCGCAGCACCTGGAGCGAGCAAACGGTGGAACTCGTCAAACGGTGAAACTCGTCAAACGGTGAAACTCGTCAAACGGTGAAACTCGTAAAAACGGTGGAACTCGTCAAACGGTGAAACTCGTCAAACGGTGAAACTCGTCAAACGGTGGAACTCGTCAAACGGTGGAACTCGTCAAACGGTGAAACTCGTCAAACGGTGAAACTAGGGGTGTGCGATATGACGATTTTTAATCGTGGACGATTAAAATGTCTCCACGATCTGCTTTTGAAGAAATATCGTAGTATCGTGTTACAGTGCATTCTATCAGTTCAGTTCTGGCGCCTCCGTCTCTGAACTGTATAACGCGACGCAGCCTACACGTGATCACACGTTAATGAACAGGTACGGTACACTGCAATTCACAAAAGTTCATTATTTGCATAAGCCTTGCCGGTTAAACGTTTAATTCACGCGCTGATGCGCTGTTCTAGCGTGCGCTTTCCTGACCGCATAAATTATCTACGACAATCACAGGAACTAGAAGACTGTAAACAGCGCCTGAATACTGGACTAAGTTATCTTTCGAATCTTATTATGCTAATACTGTAAAATACACACAATGTTTACATAAACAGGCTATGTCTAAAGTGAAAGCAAACATTTGAGAGAATATCTGGTGTAATATGCGTCTATATTAAACGCGTCGCGTGCTGGTCTAAAAGCAACAGGAATAAATAGTACTGCCGCACGTCCTTAAAGGGATAGTTCACCAAAAAAAAAAAAATAATAATAATAATAATAATAATCTGTAATTATTTACTCACTCTAATGTTGTTACAAACCTGTATTAATTTCTTTCTTGTGCTGAACACAAAAGAACGATTTTTTTTTATGTGGGTAACTAAACAGTTGCTGGTCCCCATTAACTTCCAGGAGAGAACCAATAAAAAAACTATAGGGGGACCAGCAACTGTTCGGTTACCCACATTATTCAAAATAACTTTTATTTTCAACAGAAGAAAGAAACTTATTCGGGTTTAAAACATCTTGAGAGAGTAAATTAAGACCATTTTCATTTTTGAGGGAACTATCTCTTTAGTAAAAGAAAAAAAAAAAAAACACAAGGAGAAAATCACTCACTGACTGAGAACTTTAATAGTAGCTTTAATAAGAATCAATTTATTCAGTGAAGTCTCTGTAGTGTTTTAATTTCATATTTGTTCAATTTAATTACTTTCTTCAATGCTACTGCTAAATACACCTACTGCATCTGAAAAATAAAGCACTATTTATTTAATTTGAATATTAATTTGTGTAATGTTTATCTTGTCTTATTTTTTTAATAACAAAGAAAATAATGACAAAGATTTTTATCTTCGCCACTGGCCTAAATGTATGCCTTTCTTTTTTATTTTGTTACCTAAGGCTTTGTTTTTAACATAAGGACATTAGTTTGGCTGTAATGAACAGCCACTTGCAAAATATTAAAACCAACTTATTAAAACCAAGAATCGTGATAAAAAATCGTGATCGTGATTTTCCTAAAAAAATCGTGATATGATATTTTTTCCATATCGCCCACCCCTAGGTGAAACTCGTAAAAACGGTGGAACTCGTCAAACGGTGAAACTCGTCAAACGGTGGAACTCGTCAAACGGTGGAACTCGTCAAACGGTTCGCCTCCGAAGGGTCCGGTGGACACAAATACGGCGACGATGATCCCCACGCCGCTGTTCTGCTCTCCAGAGCAAACACAGAGCAGTGACTCTCTCCATGAATGCTCGATCGACATAAAAAAGATGGCCGCCAACGGATTTCGATTCTGACGCGCATCAATTTTTACGTCCGTCAGTTTGGCGAATTAACACAAAGTGGTCAAGAGTCAAACTAGACGCGGTAGACGTGAATTTGACGCGCTATTGGCGTCCGGTGTGAACACACAGTAGAGGTCGACCGATAGTGGATTTTACCGATACCGATATTTAGGTTTGATAACCGTTTATTTAAACGGTATTTTTTAAAATGGAGCGTTATGTTTGTTTTTAGTCCAGTATCCAAGTGCTGAACTGAAATGTGCCAAATTAAATAAATCTATTAAAATGAGAACTTCTACAGAAAATAATTTAAACATTAAAATATTAGGCTACAGGTCAAATATGTGTTTTATTAGCTATAACCTAGATATATCCGGAAAAACCGATGAATTGGTCGACCTGATGCAAAACTTTTAACAGTGGAAATCCTTTTTGAGGGGTGAATTACTGCATTTTTCTTTTTAACCACATACAGCATTGCAAACCTCGTTTCACGTGTTTCTTTCAGATAATGCTGCAGTATAATGTCCCAAACTACAGAAACTCCTTGGAGTTCTTGACCACATTAGCCAAGAAACGCGGTTTCCTGCAGAAAGGCGGCATTCCCAACACAGAGCTGGCAGCCACGACGTTCCTCAACGATTGGACGGGGTCAGTTTATTCATCGCACTTCATTCTTAAAGCTGTAACTCTTTTAGTTTATTCTTAGTTCTTCCAAAAATATATGTACTCATTAATGTATATTTAGAAGTAATAAAGTATTCTTGTGAGTGTATAATATGCCATTGAAAATACATACGGGTAAGCATTTCTAATGTCGGTCGCCATGTTGCCCCTCCATCTTGAAAGTACATTAGCCAAAGAGGGACATACCCGTTAATTCAAGCTTCGCCTTTTGAGTTTACGTTTGAGTTAACACTCATGGACGAGGTCGAACTGGAAGCCATGTTAATCTTGAACTACATTGGCCACCGTAGGAGTTAATTGAGAGGAACAGAAACTAATATTCACTGGATGGTCATATACCTTTTCACCACTAGATGGGGGTAAAAATCACACAGTGTAGCTTTAAAGGAGTAGTTCACTAAAAAAAAAAAAGTTTGCTGATAATTTACTCACCCCCATGTCATCCAAGATGTCCATGTCTTTATTTCTTCAGTTGAAAAGAAATTAAGGTTTTTGATAAACATTCCTGGATTTTTCCCATATAATGGACTTCAATGGGGTCCAAACGTTTCAAGGTCCAAATGAGAGTTTGGACCTTGAAAAAATCCGGCATAAATCTGAAAATTTTTACACAGAAATGAAGGCCTGGTACTAGAGCATAAATGCAATGTATCATAAAAAATATTTAAAATATTTCATATGCAAGCTAATGGTGTAGTTGAGGAATTGTGTGGTATATGGATACAAAAGTACTTTATATCTCCAAAAATACAGCATTAATGAATAGATGAGAAGTAAACAAAACAAATAATGTATATTTTTTGTACAATTACTCAATTTATATAGCCCAGAAGTGTAAACGGGAAACAAAGGCCATTTGAAGGTTAAACTTTGGCCATGTCTAGCATGAGAATCCATCTCTTTAACACTGTACACAACTCTGAATACCCATGAAACCCATTTTCTTTCTAAGTCGAATCCGCAGTCCTCCTAAGCATTATGTTGTGTGTTTTAGAGCTAAACTGAGTTACCACAGCAGAGCTCCAGAGCGACAGGACCTCCCCTCGTACCTCTCTCATGCCATTGTGACTGAACTGCGGTCAGGTCTGAACATGGACATGGTGAGGGAGGGCAACCAGAATGTTATCAATGGTACATCAGTTCATTGAACAAATCAGAATATAACCCTTGATATTTTATGAAGCAAAACATAAATGAAATGTACTTGTCCTCAGGTGTGCGGTTCCCTAATCTAGCGAGCAGTATACACTTCAGCTCTAAAGGCCCCACTGCTGGCGTGCTGGACGTTAGCGAGCTGCCTAAAGAGACGATAACTACGACGGTGACCGAGGAGACGGACATGGCCGTCAGCACAGACGAGGTACTTCACATGAGCGACGCACTTCTGTCGTCAGAGACCTTGAGAAATGATGAGTTTACTCTTCACAGAAGTCCTTGATGACCTTTTAATCCAACTCTGATCTCTCTCTTACAACTGTAGATCCTATATTCACAAACCATATCTGAGATGAATCTTATTGTTTCTCAGAACAATTGTCTTACGGAAGCGTATTGCATTCACTTGAAGAAAAAAAATCAACTCTGTTTTTCTGAATTAATGAGTTAAGTATATCAGAATTACAAGATCATTTTTCATGGAGAAAACTTTTTTACATGAAAAATTGTCTCGTAATTCTGAGATAATTTACTCGTTAATTCATAAAAACGGAGCAAAAACTTTACATGAAAAATTGTCCCGTAATTCTGAGAATTTATTCGTTAATTCAGAAAAAATCAAAAACTATTTTTATATGAAAAAATGTCTCGTAATTCTGAGAATTTACTCGATAATTCAGAAAAAAGCAAAAACTATTTTTATATGAAATTGTTTCGTAATTCTGAGATAATTTACTTGTTTTTCTGAGAATTTACTCGTTATTCTGAGATAATTTACTTGATAATTCAGAAAAAGAGCAAAAACGTTTTTTATATGAAAAATTGTCCCGTAATTCTGAGAATTTATTCGTTAATTCAGAAAAAAGCAAAAACTATTTTTATATGAAAAAATGTCTCGTAATTCTGAGAATTTACTCGATAATTTAGAAAAAGAGCAAAAACGTTTTTTATATGAAAAATTGTTTCGTAATTTTGAGATAAATTACTCGTTAATTCAGAATAACAGAGCAAAAACTTTTTACATTGAAAATTGTTTCCTAATTCTGAGATGATTTACTCGTTAATTCAGAAAAACAGCAAAAACTTTTTTATATGAAAAATTGTTTCGTAATTTTGAGATAAATTACTCGTTTATTCAGAATAACAGAGCAAAAACTTTTTACATGAAAAATTGTCTTGTAATTTGAGATAATAAAGTTGTTCATTCAGAAAAAGATCAACTTTTTTACATGGAAAAATTGTCTTGTAATTCTGAGATAATTTACTTGTTAATTCAGAAAATCAGAGCAAAAACTTTACATGATAAATTGTCTCGTAATTTGTACTCGTTAATTCAGAAAAACAGAATTACGAAACAATTTTTCATGTAAAAAAAGTTTTTGCTCTGTTTTTCTGAATTAACGAGTTAATTATCTGATTTATCTGAGAATTTTTCATTTTAAAAAAGTTTTTGCTCTGTGTTTCTGAATTAACGAGTTAATCCCAGAATTACGAAACATTTTTCCATGTAAAAAAGTTTTTGCTCTGAGATGATTGAAAAATTGTCTCGTAATTCTGAGATAATAAACTCATTAATTCAGAAAAACAGTAGATTTTGTTTCCAAGTGAATGCAATACGCTTCCGTAGTGTCTTGAGTTAAATGCAGCTATTTTTTTTACGAATTAAGTCAACCGTTTATTAAAAAAAATAAAAATTATGGTACACAGATGCTGGCCACGTTTAATCCTGAGGCTGAAATCCCCATTCCAAAGATGGAGACGCAGATTCAGGAATCAACGCAAAAGAGAGAAGGTATGTTTAGTGATTTACACCAATAAACGTTCTCTTTCTTTCGATGTCTTCTGTCTATCAGTTGTTTTGTTGTTTATCTTCAGTAGACGAGCCAACTAGAGAAACTAAAGTGAAGTTTGTCAACGTCGACCTGACTTCAATGCAGCACAACAACGATGACGACGCGTACGATTTCAACACCGATTTTGTGTAAAATTTCATGGACGGAGGAATCAGATTGTGAAATGTAGTGCATCTGTATGTATTCATTCATATTAAAATGTGCATTATAGCTTGTTTGACTAAATAAATGGTTATATTGTATATTGAACAGACCTTTAGTCAGTACTTTATTATAACACTTTATCCGTTGTGTACAAATTAGCATGATGAAAAAAACAGAAATATAACACTTAACAGAAGGGAAAAGTGGTTTGTGTAGTGTCAGAGAAAATCTGAAATGTTAATAGTTACAGGTTTGTGTCGTAAGCCCTGAAACAGACTAAAATATTGATCATGAAATGGGAATTTTGTAACAAAAAAACAGTGGGTCTACAATTCCACCTCAAAATATTCAGGATTATGACATTTAAAAAACAAGCAAAATCTAGACCCTTGCATGGATGATGTATATACAAAATGTAAAAGCTCTTCCATAAATGTTTTAGTGTTATTACTTTATAATTGGAGGTAGTGCATTGACTGGTGTTGAATCGCTTTGCTGTTGGTCCCAGTAACTGGGTTTCTTGAAAGAACATTACGAAGGTCCAGAAATCCACTGAACAAAGCCAATTGTCTGACGCGGTCCCTTCACAAAGCACTTTTTGGTCTATTTTTCCTCGGCGTGTCTCCGGATTGTGTGGAATTTACCTGTGGGATCTGGAATGTACCATTTGTCCCAAATGTCAGAAAAAGAGGAGACCCTTCCCCACGGTTTATAATGTCCGTTCCAATGGAGAAGTTTAGCAGCCTTCACAAACTGAGCTGAATACCGATTCCCCGCTCCTGTCGCACCTACAAACGTAAAGATCAAAATTAAAAACTATTGATGACTAAGATTCAGAAATCCCTTAAAAGAGGTCTTAAGGTCAACGACGAGGACTTTTAAGAGTTTCTTTAGAGGAGAAATGGCAGAAAGACGAAGAAGAAATGTGTTGCAGACGATGGATGACAGCGAGTTAATAAGATGCTATAAATTGACAACCGGCCAGGATGGCCTTGTGAAGCCAATCAAAAACCTTATAGCAAATTAACAGCATGGTAAATAAAAAAAAAAGATTTATATACACGTATATTATGTGTGAGAATGGTCAAACAAGAAAAATTATGCATGTAATTTCAAAGTGAAGGTTTAGAATAGACCCTATACTTAACCATTTTTCCTTCTTGGACAACCAACCAATCACAGCCTTCAAAAGATTGTGTCATACATAGCAACGGGGTCAACCCCGCCTCCTCACTAAGACGAAAGTTTGATTTTTTCTTTTTTCTTTTCCTTACTCAGAGAATCAGTCCCGAATCGCTCGTAGTCCTCAAACCGTACTCACTTTCTAGCCCTTAATCCTGTAATTGTGGACAAATGTGGGCACTCAGGTGTGATACTAATTTTTATTTATTATAAATTAGGGCTGTGCAAAAATTAATTGCGATTAATCGCATCCAAAATAAAAGTCTGTGTTTACATAATATATTTGTGTGTGCTGTATATATAAATACCTATGAATGCATGTATATATTTAATAATTATTTGCGCTTAAATTCTGTATATATACATAAATACATAATCTATATTATATGAGTATAAATATTTTATATATGAATAACACATTTTCTTAAATATATACATGCATGTGTGTCTATTTATATATACAAAATAATTATATACAGCACACACAAATATATTATGGAAACACAGACTTTTATTTTGGATGCGATTAATTGCAATTAATTTTTGCACAGCGCTATTATAAATGTTATATCACTGTCTTCGATAAAGTTGTCTATCCATTTATGGTGTTTTTATTTTTATTTTGGGGGTATTTTTCAATTTATTTACTTCAAAAACTACCATATTTTCTATGTAAATTATGCTTATTTTTATGTTTTACTTTTTTTAATTTTTTAACTACATTAAAATATCATTCCAATAAGTTCTTAGAGCTAAAACCTAAAGATGAAGTGACTTTGCCGTCACCTGGTGTCTTATTTTGGCTTATTTTAGACTGCTCTAAATTACAGTTTTTTTCCATTCATTTCTATGGGTGCCCATTTTTGACCCAAATACAAGATTAAGGAGTTGTTTTTTTCACCCACTTAACAAAAAAAAAAAAAAAAATTGTGTTCAGGAGGCAAACTTAGGAAAAGTAGCCAAGTCTTGTACCGCTCAGATCAAGGGAAGTATTTATTAAAAATAAATCAAAACTATTCTGCCCACATTTGTCCAGAATACGGTTTTAGGGCTAAGCTAAGACTCCTACGATGGGGCCTGAGCCTCGACGACTTCCTTACCGAGATGTCGGACGTGCCACATGGGATCGATGTTCGAGTGGTGCTTGTAGAAGACGATGAGCATAGGTGGTGTTGTGATGCTGTCCGCTAAAGTCTTACTGTAAAGATCCTCTCTAAAGCAAAATGACCACAGAACAGCATTAACGGCCCTGGACCGAGACGTCTTAGATGATCTGAACAGATTAAACACTGGATACATATATATAATAAAGCAGAACACAAGTAATACTCACTTCGCATTGTGCTCCATCCAGAACTCGAGCTGGCTGGTGATATTCTGCTGCTTCCACTCGGTTAAATTGGCCACAAAGACTCCAGGATTGAACGAGCAAGTGTTTGCTCTCATCCCGAGCTTCTTGATCGCCTCTTTTTTGAAGTCCAGAAAACCAATATAGCTGTTCTGTAGCAGGCAAAACAAATGAGCAAATCCATGTAAATAAATGGAATACGTGTTCAGCAAAACTTTTTTGAATTGGGGATTGGATGGTATGAATAATTTTATACCACAATATAGAAAATAAAATGGTTTATATATCCTGTAGTTTCATATTCCTCTGTCTTTTTGTCATCCCACTGCTAATCGAGGCAGTTTCGATCAGAATAATCTCACCTGATTTCCAGCTCCTCGGACCATGCCTTTAGAGGAGGCCGAGTCGCAGTCCTCGGAGAACGCCGCTGCGTGTCCAAACTTAAGACTGGTGTCAAAAAGCTCCCGAATGTCCCCTAGAGAAGAATACAATTAGCACTTATTGCTGTACTTTAATCAAAATCACACAGTACCATACCGCTGCAATGTGTACTGTATATATACACACACTTTCTGTATGTGTAACTCTGAGATAATGAACTTATCAATACAATGAATACAATGAACTTTACCTTTCATTTCCAATGTGACAAATACACTCACCTAAAGGATTATTAGGAACGCACACTAATACTGTGTTTGACCCCCTTTCGCCTTAATTCTCCGTGGCATTGATTCAACAAGGTGCTGAACGCATTCTTTAGAAATGTTGGCCCATATTGATAGGATAGCATCTTGCAGTTGATGGAGATTTGTGGGATGAAGCTCCCGTTCCACCACATCCCAAAGATGCTCTATTGGGTTGAGATCTGGTGACTGTGGCGGCCATATTGGTACAGTCAACTCATTGTCATGTTCAAGAAACCAATTTGAAATGATTCCAGCTTTGTGACATGGTGCATTATCCTGCTGGAAGTAGCCATCAGAGGATGGGGACATGGTGGCCATAAAGGGATGGACATGGTCAGAAACAATGCTCAGGTAGGCCGTGGCATTTAAACGATGCCCAATTGGCACTAAGGGGCTTTAAGTGTGCCAAGAAAACCATTACACCACCATCACCAGCCTGCACAGTGGGAACAAGGCATGATGATCCATGTTCTCATTCTGTTTACGCCAAATTCTGACTCTACCAACAGAAATCGAGACTCATCAGACCAGGCAACATTTCTCCAGTCTTCAACTGTCCAGTTTCCATGAGCTCTTGCAAATTGTCGCCTCTTTTTCCTATTTGTAGTGGAGATGAGTGGTACCCGGTGGGGTCTTCTGCTGTTGTAGCCCATCCGCCTCAAGGTTGTGTGTGTTGTGTCTTTGCTGCATACCTCTGTTGTAACGAGTGGTTATTTCAGTCAAAGTTGCTCTTCTATCAGCTTGAATCAGTCGACCTCTGACCTCGAGCATCAACAAGGCGTTTTGGCCCACAGGACTGACCCATACTGGATGTTTTCCCTTTTCACTCCATTCTTTGTAAATCCTAGAAATGGTTGTGTGTGAAAATCCCAGTAACTGAGCAGATTGGGAAATACTCAGACTCAAAATTGCTTAAATCCCCTTTCTTTCCCATTCTGACATTCAGTTTGGAGTTCAGGAGATTGTCTTGACCCCTAAATGCACTGAAGCAACTGCCATGTGATTGGTTGATTAGATAATTGCATTAACGAGAAATTGAACAGGTGTTCCTAATAATTTGGGTTAGGTGAGTGTAAATCATATTTGAATCAATTTGAACTTTTTTTTTTTTTTTTTTTTTACAAATCTTTAAATGTAATACATTTTAGTTACATATTTTAATCTATGGGCACTTTTAATATCTGTAAATTTAGCAGGGAGGGAGCCTTCAAATTTTGTTGTGGACATAATTACTAATTCAATTTATTTATATAGGTAATGATGGGCAATATTGTGATATTTGGCTATGCCTGTGTGGACAATATGTGAATTCTGGGGTCTTTAAAAATGATAAAACTATGCACTTCACCTTGCACAATTACATCATCATCTAGGTAAATTGCTTTCTCTGCATCTGGCAAGAAAACTGGCATGTAGAATCTGGCGAAGGTCAACTGAAAAATAAAACACATATACAGTTATGATATATAACTGGCATTTACACTTCTACTCAAACAGAAGTACTGGCACTTGATTACCGGCTTCACGGCCTCCACCTTCTGAGGGTCAGTGGAAACTTTCCCTGCCAGGATCTTCGGATCAAAAATGATAATTTTATGTTTCAAGTCAGTCTTACTCAACCAGGTCCTGGAATGAGAATGATCAAATGATCACAGCACAGGTTATGAAACACAATATAGTTTGATACAGGGGTTTTCAATCTTTTTACGCCTGGTATTAAGATTTGGCGTTTTGGTCAATCAGATCACGAGAGTAAACGGGGCTAAAACGCATTGAACACTTTCAGAGGTATCGAAAACACATTTAAGCGGATTGCTTTTGTGGTGTAAACGCTCACGTGGTCCAGTCTTCAGCGTCACATGATCCTTCAGAAATCATTCTAGGATTCTGATTTCATACTTGGTTATATTTTCAATATTTTTTTTGAACCTTTGATAAGTTTTTCAGGATTAATTGATGAATAAATATTTTTTTTTGACTTAAATATTAAGCCGCATTTCCAACAGTGATAATAAACCAGCATATTAGAATGATTTCCAAACTATCATGCGTCACTGAAGACCGAGTAGAAATGATGCTGAAAATTCAGCTTTGCGTCACAGAATTAAATTATATTTTAAACTATATTTACTTTAATTATAATTATATGATCAAGTATATTTGATCAAATAAATGCAGACTTGATAAGCAATGAGCATAAGAGACTTCTTTCAAAAACATAGTAATGTTTCCAAACTTTTGACCGGTACTGTATTTTTCTGTAAACCTTTTAATGGACCCCAAAGCACTCCCTCGCGGACCCGTTTGAAAACCCCTGGTTTAATAAACCGTAGTAAAGCGATATAAGGTGTACCTGAGATGAACCACAGACTCATTTAGAGTCACTATGTTGAACACTACATTAGCTTTGCTGTTGCGGTAGATGCTGTTCATGGCGGTGACAGCGGCTCCCAGTCTCTCCTCTGGAGCGGTGATGAGCACTGGGATCTCATCTCCTGTTCTGATGACCTTATGACCCGACAGGAGGTCCGTCTCAAAGGGCAGGACCATCCCGGCCACTGTGTCTGCAAACACAAAGGAAGATCAGTGAGCTGCTGCATTTCAGGGAGACAAAAACTGTTTAACTTTACCAACATCAGCATCTTCATACCTGGATTCTCTTGCTTCAGGAAATCATTGAGATTTAGCAGATTTCGATGCAAAATAATCAAAAAGGCGATGGCGAGCAGCACAAGAATAACCACATTCACTGGAAAAGAGAGGGTATATGTTAAATGATAAAGTTTGAAGAAAGCAATGCTTAAAACCTGGTATGTAATACCAGGACAAAGACAAATTGGGTTTATGATAACAGTTGACAGTAACAGAAACAGAGTTGGCGATAACAGAAACAGAGTTGATGATAACAGAGCTGACGCTAGCAGAAACAGAGTTGACAATAACAGAAACAGAGTTGACGATAACAGCGTTGACAATAGCAGAGCTGACGGTAACAGAAACAGAGTTGACGATAACAGAAACAGAGTTGACGATAACAGAGCTGACGCTAGCAGAAACAGAGTTGACAATAACAGAAACAGAGTTGGCGATAACAGAAACAGAGTTGATGATAACAGAGCTGACGCTAGCAGAAACAGAGTTGACAATAACAGAAACAGAGTTGACGATAACAGCGTTGACAATAGCAGAGCTGACGATAACAGAAACAGAGTTGACGATAACAGAGCTGACAATAGCAGAGCTGACGATAACAGAAACAGAGTAGACGTTAACAGAGTTGACGATAACAGAAACAGAGTTGACAATAACAGAGTGGACGATAGCAGTGTTGACGATAGCAGAGTTGACGATAGCAGAATTGACGACAGCAGAGTTGACCATAACAGAAATAGGGTTGATAACAGAGTTGGCAATAACTGAGTTGATGATAACAGAAACAGTTGACGATAACAGAGTTGACGATAACAGAGTTGACAATAGCAGAAACAGAGTTGACGATAACAGAAACAGAGTTGACGATAGCAGAGTTGATAACAGAAACAGTTGACGATAACAGTTGATGATAACAGAAACGGAGTTGATGATAACAGAAATGGAGTTGAAGATAACAGAAACGGAGTTGACGATAACAGAAACAGAGTTGAGGATAACAGTTGATAACAGAAACAGAGTTGACGATAACAGAAATGGAGTTGAAGATAACAGAAACGGAGTTGACGATAACAGAAACAGAGTTGAGGATAACAGAGTTGATAACAGAAACGGAGTTGATGATAACAGAAATGGAGTTGAAGATAACAGAAACGGAGTTGACGATAGCAAAAAACAGAGTTGAGGATAACAGAGTTGATAACAGAAACAGAGTTGACGATAACAAAAATGGGGTTGACGATAGCAGATTTGTCGATAGCAGAGTTGACAATAGCAGAGTTGACGATAGCAGAAACAGAGTTGACGATAACCGAGTTGACCATAACAGAAACAGAGTTGACGATAACAGAGCTGACGATAATGGAGCTGACATGTTCCACCATTTTGTGCTTTACCTCAAACCAGATACTACATGGCATATCTAAATATAATTTTATGGGTTTTCGCCATATTATCGTTTTTTTAAGTAAATGAGAGATTCACTGCAATATCACAATAATAGATTTGACAAATACGTAATCTACTATTGGTGTATCCTAAACATTTTGTACAAATTATGAGAGAATAATAATGACTGACATCACTGCGTTTCAGAATTTCCCACCAGAGAAAGTGACATCCCTTGGTGCAATTCACATGCTTTTTCTACAAATGCTTTGGAGGGGTTTTTTTTTTTTATACTAGAGGCAACCAGAACATAGGGACAGACACAAAATCTATTTTTTTATTAATTCAATTGTATAGAATATATCTTTTCTGTATTATTTGTAATTGTTTATATAACTTAATAGAGTAAACACAAAAAATAATTTGAAAATTAGACAACTGTTTCATGATAATTGAAGTTGAATGTATGAATGCAGGAGGCAGAGACAGTCAATAATAGATGGAGTGGGAGTCATTTAGTTAATATTTCCAATTCATTTTTTCCCTAAATATACATAAAGCATTATTTTAAAGATAGTTCAATATAATTTGTGTTATAATTCAAAACTGATTCATTTTTTTTTAATAAAAGAAGGTTTATCTGGGAGAGTCGAAATGTACCCCCAAATCTAGAATGACTAGAATATATATATAAATATTAATATATATTTTCGAATATACTCACCCCTGCGTACAGTCATGGCACTGGAACAAAAGCACTTGAGTTTGAATTCTGAATATAAACAAGCACTAATATGAGTGAGCAGGAAAGAAAACAGTCAGAAATATGTATTTAACATCAGGTTAAAGCGGATTATTAGAACACAAGAACGTTACGAATTAAATCATACAAGTAAAGAAATCCCTGCCAATTCAAACAAAATGCATTTTAGAAAAGTCCATGTAGTCCAAAACTGCTCAAACATAAAGCCTTGTTTTGCAGGTGTGGACTAATTATACCTTTTATTATATCGTCTGGACTCTCTTCGGCTCTTCATCCAAAACGCCAACTCAACATCAACAAGTCCAGTTACCCTTCAGTCCAGCACTAAACACACCAGAGCCGAAAAGACCTTTCACAGGTTATATAGTATCAGGATAGACTAGAGCGCAACAGCCTGAGTCGAGTCTGGTGTTTTGAACGAATCATTTAAGTGAACGAATCAGTCTCGATGCGCTGACTCCTCCAAGACAGATTGCAGCGAGAGCCAATAGCATTCGAGTGCGGTCTGTAAAGAAGCACTTAATTGGCTTGACCCATTGAACGAACACGCCCCCTTCAGTTCACAGAACGAGTCGATGATTAGAGTCTGATCAGAGCGCCAGTTTCATTCCTTTGTGTAAATGTGTATTTAATTTAATATTATTAATGCTTCGGCAACGGAAATATTTTTTTGCCATGTCAATAAAGCCATTTGAAACGGAATCTAAATCACCGAACAAGACATCTTCCAAGAAACTGAATCGCTTAATACGGCAAAGGCAGCAGTTGACCAAACGAAATGAAAATATGATAGATTTGTTAATGCAAATCTTAATAAAACATAACAAGACTCGTTTCGTCCATGACTCTGTGCGTTTAAAGTAAATAATGAATTAAAAAATAATTTACTTTTTGCTATCTTCTGGTGAAACAACGCAACCGCAGATTCACAATTCATTACAAATCACTTACAATTGTTTTGACCACTTAACAAAATCAAAGAACTATTCAGAACGAAATGTAATGATACAAAAGATCCTAATCATTGAGATGAATCAAAATCCTTACGTTCTCTAATATGAATTACAGATCCGATCGTTCCAGCGGGTGATGACGTACTTCAACACGCCCTTGACCATAAATGGTCTGAAATTGGCGTCTGGAACACTGCCTGATTAAAAATACATATTTCTTCTTTTAATTTAGAACTCCACTGAGACAGCGTTAAAAGCTTACCGTCTTATTATTTAAGCCACATCTGCACCGAGAGATCACAAGAGGTATTTTTCTCTGATCTGTGCAGAATGGAGGTATTTTATCCGGTCGATGTTTTGAAGGGGTCCTGCGGATCTCTACGTACACACGTTCAAACGGGAAACCAAACTAACTATCACTCTCTTCTGAATAAAATTATCTAGCAGCTTTATTTTGTTATTTCAAAATGCTTTCAATGTTTAAATCCATTCCGACACACATGGTAAGCCCTCCTGTGATGGTAAGCATGCGCGTGTTTATATTGTGAGTTCAGTGGTGTTTTGAAACACTGACATATGTTGTTAGCAGCTAACGCATTAGCGACGGTCCTGTGTCAATATTAAATTATATAAAATAAAACTTTAGTTTTGCTGCTGTAATAAGCACAAGTGACACCAGTTAGCTAGTGCTTGTATTAGAACGAAAGCTATGCATTAAATGTTTAAATCTAATTCAGCTGTGGGAGTCAGGTGATAGATTGACAGTAATTGAAGAGTTCAGATGCAAAAGCCTCTAAATGCCATTTGAAATTTTCTTCTAAAATGACCATTTTTATCAAGCTTGTATATTTAAGTTCAGTAATTTCACTTAAAAGACAATTAATAGGTAATCTTCATTGCCATTTAAGTGAAATTATTGAACTTAAATATACAAGCTTGATAAAAATGATCATTTTAGAAGAAAATTTCAAATGGCACTTAGAGGCTTTTGCATCTGAACTCTTCAATTGTTGATGTAGTAGATAATATTCGTTAAATATATATTGGGTGTATTTTGCGGTCGAAATGTGTCCAAGTATTTATTTACACTATAATATATATATTTTTTAAATATCTTAATAGTAGCCTATTTATTGCATAACCTATTCCAAGAGAAAGTGGCTTGTGCATTATAATCTACATGTCTAACGTTTCTAATGCAACACATTCCTGATGGCTTGCTTGTGTATAATTCATCACATAAACACAAGTATTCATATATTCACACTGGTTATTTGCAGGACTATAAGGGACAAAAACTTGCAGAGCAAATTTTCCAAGGAATCATTCTGGTGTCAGCGGTAAGTAACACTGGAAGCGCCTTGAAGTCCATCACAACATTGTCATTTCTCCTCCGCCTCACGTCTTTTATTTCGCAGGTGATCGGCTTCGTCTATGGATTATTTATTCAGCAGTTTGGGTGGACGGTTTACATAATGTTGGCTGGATTCACAGTATCCTGTCTGGTATGTCAGACTTCTGTTTGCTTAAAGTAAAGTGTCTGCAATCCTGGTGTGTAATTATGGCTGTCCTGTTCTCCAGCTCACCCTGCCTCCCTGGCCGATGTACAGAAGAAACCCTCTGAGCTGGCAGCCGGCCGTGCCCGAGACATCGGGAGAGAACCGTGACAAACCTCAGGAGAATCCGAGTCAGAAGAAGAAGAAGCACAAGTGATTCCCGGCAGCGTTTTGGCACTGCAAAGCCATATAGATATACAGTAGAAACAAACAATCTATATGAAAACTCATCCATTTTTGTCATCGTTTCAACATTCAATATGTGTAATAAAGAACATTGTTTGGTTTATTTGTGTGAAACTTTTTTTTTTTGTAGCCCTCAAACCGTATTCACTTTATAGCCCATAATCCTGTAATTGTGGATAAATGTCGGCACTCAGGTGTGTGATCCTAATTTTTATTTATTATAAATGTTATATCACTGTCTTCGATAAAGTTTTGTCTATCCATTTATGGTGTTTTTATATTTTGGGGGTATTTTTGAATTTATTTACTTCAAAAACTACCATATTTTCTATGTAAATTATGCTTATTTTTATGTTTGATTTTTTTTAACTACATTAAAATATCATTCCAATAAGTTCTTAGAGCTCAAACCTAAAGATGAAGTGACTTTGCCGTCACCTGGGGTCTTATTTTGCCTTATTTTAGAATGCTCTAAATTACAGTTTTTCCAATTCATTTCTATGGGTGCCCATTTTTTACCCAAATACAAGATTTAGTTACCCACTTAACATTGTAGAATTGAGTCAAAAAAATTTTTGTGTGTGTGTTCAGGAGGCAAACTTAGGAAAAGTAGCCAAGTCTTGCACCGCTCAGATCAAGAGAAGTATTTTTTAAAAATAAATCAAAATTATTTTGCCCACATTTGTCCAGAATACGGTTTTAGGGTTGATGCAAAAAGAGGAAACAGCATTCCTGAAAATGTCATTTATTAAAAATCATTACATTATTCATCATAAATATACAGTCCAGAAAATAGAACTATTAAACTATTTCCAACGTCTTGCTATTAAATTCAAGATTGCTATCACCATAGCATAGGTTCACATTTCCAATATAAAATAATGCTTTTGTGAAATTTAGAGGGTGCATAATAACATAGCTTTGTTGCAGATCTAGTGTTAAGCTCAGTTTTATCACAATATATTTACAAAAGTAACAGTGATTGTTGATAGGAGGCTTCAGTGAAGTGCCCATCATCGGTGTTTCGCTAGCGATCCTCGTGCGCATCTGATCTGGCTCAATCTTTGAACGCGACGTCCTCAAAGAACTTCAGCTGTCGCACTTTTACCGCGTACCGCTTGTATTTCTCCTCCCCCATTTGCTCATGCAGTAAATGCTGGATAGAAAAAAGAATAGAAATAACAGTCTAACTTCTATTTATTAGGGCTGGGTATTGAGACAAATTTCACAATTCGATTCGATTTCGATTAAATATCGATTATTTTGGATATCAGTTACAATAAATGGCAATTTTTCTCACGGGAATCAAATCTGTAAACTATGGGAGTCTAGTTGTAGCCTATAGGCTTCATTAGCCTAATATGAAGGTAATAATGAACTGTTTTGTAGTTTTACGAACACTTAAATTACACTTTTATTTCTTTTTATAATAAGAAGATTATATGAAATATAAACATTTAAATGGTGGCTGTCATAAAAAAAAAAAACTTGCCAGATTTATTCAAATATGCATTAAATATTGAAGAACACTAACGAGTGTGGACTAACGGGTTTTCTGAGGTAAATATGACGATACATGACATTGATTACAAGCTGTTTAACTGACGTCTTTCCACGGATGAAACGCAGATTGAGCGAATCAATGTGACATGAACGGATTTGGATAAGTTGTACTCTATCTTTAACACACTTTCAGATGCTCATTCATGTTTATTTCGTGCTGTGACTGGTATTATTGAGCCGAGAGAGAGATTAGCGCTGCTGCTCAAGCCACAGCGCCAAAACGCTATTTATGTTTTTGAATTTCTAAAGAAAATAGACGTAATTTGAAAATTGAGACTTTGTTTAGTAACAAAGGACAAAGATTATTGCGATTTTTTGGATGCGCGCAGCCGCGATACAATGTCCCATACATTCAAATGAAACAGGATGACTAATCGATTCTTGAGATTTAAGAATCGATATCGGTTCGTAAAAATGAGAATCGATTAATATCGAGAAATCGATATTTATTACCCAGCCCTACTATTTATGTCTTTTAAAATTACAATCCATTTAGCAAACTGTTTTAAATACATCCCCTTTAGTAAACACCTACAATACAGATTGTTTCGAAGCCCCAGCTAGAAATGTTTTGTTACCACAAAGTTCTAATAATGTTTTCAGCGGGTAGTTTTATTTTGGTTCCCAGAATGTTCTCCTAAAAGGAACACAGCAAAAACTCCAGTGATAAAAGTTAATGAGATAATTAAGTGATTAATTGAGTGATGATTGGGCATTACTGAAGATAAAAAGGAGAAAAGTCATATTTTTAAGTCACCATTATGGTGATTAGTGTGTGCTTTAGTTGGGGCAGCTTTACAGGGATAATATGAACAGGAAAATAAAGGGTAACCAGTACTCTAACATCAATGGGTCTCATGCACTATTTGCATGGATAATTAAGATTTATATGCACAAGAAATTTGTTTAACTCACAATATGTGCATTCTCACATCAATTTGTGAATTAGTATTCATAAATGATTCCCCAAACCACTTACACATACACAAACTTAATTTTTAAGCAGACTTGAGCTATAATGCAGTTTTATAAATATGATTAAATATCATGCATGAAATGTAATCTTAAGGCCCCCCAGAGTGTAATTTTTGTGTACGTGTGGTCTCAGTTGTTCCTGCACTGTATCAAAAATACTGATTATGAAAAATACTGAATCATGATTTGTTTGTAGACATCATTTTCAATGGCGTATTGATTCTGATGTCTTTCTAAAGCTCAAGGACTTTAGCTAACTTACCTCTCTCTTAACTTCATCCTCTTCCTGCATGACGTCCAGGACTCTGTCCAACAGCTTCACACCGAGTGCTTTCACCACATCTGTCCGCAAGTGCTCCATCACTCTCCTGACCTTCGCTGGACCCGTGCTGTCATCTACATACAGAACATTAGGAATATCAGACTAGTGTACTGTACTAATCAATGAAGAATTACTCGATTCACATTTGTTCAAAAAATATTTAACATTTGCAATTTTCTGTTTTAAAGGAATTTAAAGATATGCTGTGAATGTTACTGGGAAAAAAAAAAAAAAACTTAGTTACCTAATGGGAAGCCACTAATTTGGAAATCCCCCTGCCCCTCTCTGGATTTCCCATGAAGCATCAGGGTGTCCCTGTACTTCCTGTTTAGTTTGAACTCAGGCAGGGATACATCTCTGGCATCCATGTGTAATGTCTGAGTCATCATTTGAACCAAGTCTTGCATCTCACTGGTCTCACACTTTCTGTATAAAACATAATTTTAAAAAAAATTGGCCTTTAGTCACTCACTGTTACAGGCAGTAAACAATGCGAAGAACACCTAAAGGATTATTAGGAACACCTGTTCAATTTCTCATTAATGCAATTATCTAATCAACCAATCACATGGCGGTTGCTTCAGTGCATTTAGGGGTGTGGTCCTGGTCAAGACAATCTCCTGAACTCCAAACTGAATGTCAGAATGGGAAAGAAAGGGGATTTAAGCAATGGTTGTTGGTGTCTGAGTATTTCACAATCTGCTCAGTTACTGGGATTTTCACACACAACCATTTCTAGGGTTTACAAAGAATGGAGTGAAAAGGGAAAAACATCCAGTATGGGTCAGTCCTGTGGGCGAAAACGCCTTGTTGATGCGAGAGGTCAGAGGTCGACTGATTCAAGCTGATAGAAGAGCAACTTTGACTGAAATAACCACTCGTTACAACCGAGGTATGCAGCAAAGACACAACACACACAACCTTGAGGCGGATGGGCTACAACAGCAGAAGACCCCACCGGGTACCACTCATCTCCACTACAAATAGGAAAAAGAGGCGACAATTTGCAAGAGCTCACCAAAACTGGACAGTTGAAGACTGGAGAAATGTTGCCTGGTCTGATAAGTCTCGATTTCTGTTGGTAGAGTCAGAATTTGGTGTAAACAGATTGAGATCATGGATCATCATGCCTTGTTCCCACTGTGCAGGCTGGTGGTGGTGGTGTAATGGTTTTCTTGGCACACTTAAAGCCCCTTAGTGCCAATTGGGCATCGTTTAAATGCCATGGCCTACCTGAGCATTGTTTCTGACCATGTCCATCCCTTTATGGCCACCATGTCCCCATCCTCTGATGGCTACTTCCAGCAGGATAATGCACCATGTCACAAAGCTGGAATCATTTCAAATTGGTTTCTTGAACATGTCAATGAGTTGACTGTACTAAAATGGCCGCCACAGTCACCAGATCTCAACCCAGTAGAGCATCTTTGGGATGTAGAGGAACGGGAGCTTCGTGCCCTGGATGTGCATCCCACAAATCTCCATCAACTGCAAGATGCTATCCTATCAATATGGGCCAACATTTCTAAAGAATGCGTTCAGCACCTTGTTGAATCAATGCCACAGAGAATTAAGGCGAAAGAGGGTCAAACACAGTATTAGTGTGTGTTCAAATTAGTGTGAGGTCTTACCGTTCTCTGTAGTCCCCCTCTGAGCGTTCAGTGGAGCTGGTGGAGGAACTACACTCGTCTTCATCAGACTTCCTCTCCTGAGACACAAAGACAACCAAAACTGTCCAAGTCAGATCCCTTTAGACCAACCAGCTGAGATCTTGGATTCTAAGGTGATGATGTGTAACATTGAGATGATGTCATAGAGCAGAGGGGTACGTAAGGTGACAGAGGCTAACGTGAAGAAACCTTAAAATAACACTAAAACTGAGCATGTATTTATAGATTTATAACAGGCAAAATGCTGTAAAAGGTCAAATAACATGCCATCCAATCAAATTACCTCAAGTTTTGCGGTCAAAACGGACTGCATCCACACAAGTAGCGAGCATACGGCTGCGTGCAGAGACTGAGGCCTTAGCAAATAACACTACATCACTGCAGTTTGTAAAAGTGAGGATTTAGCACTTTTAGCACAGAGCCAATTATAGACACAGGCTTTAAGACTCAAACTCTCTTCAATACAAAAACATACTGTGTGCGAGTTCTGGTTTTTAATGTTTATAATCTATTATACGAGAAAGAATGCAATTTTTCCCAAATTTCCAAAATTTCAACCAAGTCACAGCAGAACTGAATACAGTTGTTTTTCATGAACGAATCTGTGGTTTTGAATGAATCGTGAGTCAATGATTCAATGATTCGTTCATAATTACAGCGATTTGCTTCTTTACTGAATGACTTGACTCACTCATTAAGACCTATTGGTGGTTGTAGTTTAATATGTAAAAGTATCACTTCATTTTTACCATCACTGCATATTTCTCTATTGTCCCTTAACGGAAAAGGAGTGACTGCAGTGGAAGAGTGAAAGAGAGAGGTTACGCAGAAGGATGTTAAATTCCTCAGTAGTGTGACGCGAAAATGTTTGGGAACCAGAACCGCTCATAGAGTATACTTATTTAATGTCAAGATGAAACAGGTTTTATTACATGTGAAATTTAAAGGGATAGTTCATCACAAAATGAAACTTTTGTCATCATTTACTCACCCTCATGTTGTTCCAGACCTGTATGAACTTCTTATATAGAAGATCTGATATAAGATCATATGAAGAATTTTGGGAACCACTGCATGAAAAAATACACTTTTTTCCAAAATATCTAAATGTCCCACAGAAGAAAGAGTGGCAACGGCAGGATTTTGATTTTTGGGTGAACTATGCCTTTAACCCTCAGGTGCTCTTCGTTTCGGAGTCACACTTGTTATCTTTCCGGTCAAAAGTGACCGGACACCTAAAAATGAAACTTTCTCCATCCCAATAAAACCAATGCAATTTATTTTTGTTCTATAATATTTATTCTTTTTAATTTGGTATTTTGAGACAATTTAATTGAATTTATTAATATTTATGCAATATTTATTGTTTATTTTTGCCATGGAAAAATATATATATTTTTCTATATATATATATATTTTTTTTTTTTAAATATTAATGCAGTATTTTAGTTTAATATAGAGTCTAGGAAGAATTTTTGAAGAAAATTAGCACCATCTGGTTACAGTATAGAGAAAAGGCATAGAATCATGGTGTGACCACTAGATGGGATGTACAGCTCTCTATGGAGAGGCATGTGAATTCCCCAGCTGTTTATGAACACATTTTTTTTGTTGTTGTTGTTGTTGGTGGATTTGAATATATAGTTGAAACAATTTCAAAAACTATTTCTTATTAAAAAAAATTGACAAAATAAAAAATTCATATTTTTTTTTTCTTTTTTTTTTTTTTTACAATTTCCCATTCATTTCCTATGGGGGTCATTTTTGACCAAAGACCACAAGTGTGACTATTTTTTTTAACACCACTTAGCATGCTCAGATCATGACCTCAATTTTTTGTGTGTTCACATACCCAATGCCATAAAACTCACAAAGTTTCGTAACATTCCGATGAAGCTGTGATTTTTAAAAATTCAAAACATACTTTTTGTAATCAAAATTTATTGGTGTGTATGTGTATAAAAGTGTGTTTGTATGTGTGTGTGTGTGGGTGGGTTTGTCTGTTTTGCACTCTAGATGTTGTAGAGTGTCACCCCTTTCCTGTGGTGTACTTTTTTTAAAAATTGTGGCCGATTTGTCGATTGTACATACAAAAATTCAGAGAATTATTTTTTTTTTGTCGATTTCCCATTCATTTCCTATGGGTCGGTCATTTTTGACCAAAGCCCACAAGCATGACTATTTTTTTTTAACACCACTTAGCATGCTCGGATCATGACCTCAATTTTTTTTTTGTGTTCACATACATAATGCCATAGAAGTCACCAAGTTTCATAGCATTCTGATGAAGCTGTGATTTTAAAAATTTCAAAACAGAAAATGTTTCGGTCAGAAATGACCGAAGAGCACCTGAGGGTTAAGCAAGGACTCTGCTTCTGTCTAAATGCTCTTACACTGCAAGTATGAAGTGTATGGTGTTTGAACGACCGTTCTGAGTCGAGGACGAAACATTAGACGTACCTTTTTTGTTTCCAAGGTTGTGCTGGCAGGTCTCGGGTAGTGTAGCTCATCTGTCTGCTTACGGTCTAATGAGGGGACGTCACAAGATGCCCTTCTGACAGCGGACACTGCTTCAAAGAAAAGAAAAGAAGGAATCATTCTCATTAAACTGTACTAAATCTCCTTTTATCTGAATTCATGTATGCAGCACCTGTGGGCTTTGATCATGGTGCTCATGCATGCTAATGGACACGTGCAGAAACGTCTGGCTTTGATCCGCCAATACTGTTCTTAAAGGGATACTCCACTTTTTTTGGAAATACGCTCATTTTACAACTCCCCCAGAGTTAAACCGTTGCGTTTTACCGTTATTGAATCCATTCAGCCGATCTCCGGGTCTGGCGGTACCGCTTTTAGCATAGCTTAGCATACATCACTGAAGTGGACAAGACAATTAGCATTTACAAGACAAAGTCCTAAAAAGTCGTATTTCTGATTCGGTGGCTCTGAACAACTGCTCGCTACGGTTGCGAAAAACAAAGAAAAACGAACCCCATTAGATTTTTTTTTTTTTTTTGATGGATGAACGTTTTTGGAGGCAGTGTGCAAATGTGATTGACGTATTTATTTTTTAACATGCTAAAATTTTCCGAATTTCAGACTCAGTGTGCCAAGGGAATATGGAGTGCACGTGAACAAGCTTTTGGTCTACTTTTGCAGTAATTTTTCCATTCATATTGTTATTGTTTTTTAAACATTTTCACAAACCTTGCTGTCTGGAGTTCTCCTGTAATTGCTTCAGTCTTCTCCTTTCCCGAGCAGACAGTGGGCGATTCTGTAAGTAGGGATTTTTATTAACAACAAACTCACAGATTCAAACAAATTGTTTAAAAGATACATGAAGCCACACAAGCACTCTCCACATGGATATACTGTAGTTTACAGTTCACCTTAATCCACTCAAATATATTAGCAAACCACAACACAGTTCCAAGTGTCTCAAATGGCTTTTTTAGTTTGAGTAGGAAGAAAAAAAAACAAAATAAAACCCAGTTCAAAAGTTTGTTCCACCACAGAGGTTATAAAAAACACAAAAATGATGTAAAACGTGGAGCGGATTTTTCAAGTAAGAAGGATTCGTGAGTACACTAGGCCGGTTCTGGATGACTGTTTTGACTGTTGACTGTTTTTGATTGGGGAAATGTATTTATATATATTTTTTCCCTTATTAACTTTGTGGATTATTGAACTATATGAACTGGACTGTTGGAATTACTGCTGATCTTGGGACTTGAGCTCATTTTTTTTTTGTAACCTCTGTGATCGAAACAAACTTTTGTTTTGTTTTGTTTTGTTTTTTTCTTCCTACTCAAACTAAAAAAGCCATTTGAGACACTTGGAACGGTGTTGTGATTTGCTAAAATACATATTTGAATGACTTTGAGTTGTCTGTCATATTGAATGCAGGGGTCTATTTAAGAGTGTTTATGTGATTATTGTATGGCAATTATTTTCTCAAATAAGTGAGGGGTTTTGTGAAAGACAAACCAGACTGCACAAGAACGTTTTTGCAAACTGAACTAAATTATTGACAGAAACCCTGTCTGGCACCCCAGCATTAAAGAAACCAAACCAAACTAAAAATCAGAGAGTGTGGAAACGTTACAACCTGCTGTTCTGGAGCGTTCCTGGATGAGAGATCGGTAGGCCTGTTGTTCTCAGAGTTACTCTGGACTTCCTGTGCACGGTTTACTGATGGGATATCTTCAGGAAGAGGCGGCAGAGGTCTGGGCACGGCTTTGACCTGAACACACAGAGGTTTTAGTGAGTAAGATCAGCGACACACAATATAAAAAGAGAATGTTAATTCATTCTGGCTTGTAGTAATTCTTTATAAGTTATAAAATAGTAGATTTCCAATTCTCAAGCTTCTCACTTGATGAGTGTTGTGTTCTTGCAGAGACGTGTCCTTCTTCCTCTGCCGGCGCTGACGTGACAGGGACGGTTCGGAGGAAGAGGAAGGAGGAGGAAGAGCGGCTCTGCTTTCCTCCGAGAGCGCCGTGGACTCGGAAATGCATGGCTCCTAAATGTTATTACCAGTAATGTTTAAATATTATTTAAAGGATTAGAAATATTTTTGTAATACACAACAGCAGCAACCACAATTAATTAATCAATGATTTGCACAAAAAGTCTGTATTTCAATCACCATCAAAATTTCATTTCATTTCATTTCATTTATTTATTTATTTCAACAGGGACAATGTGCAAAAAAAACATTAATTAAAGATGCTTTGCACCAGATTTAGCTTAAGCTAGTTTCCATCTGCAGTCCCCGAGCAGGTACAAAATATACAATATAAAATGTTATAATTAGTCACTCAAAAACAACTATCTATCAATTCATTCATTCATCATTCTCTATTTCAACCATCAATAAAACCTCACTAAAAGTCATATTTACATACATAATTATCTATGCTGGCACAACTGGTTGTTCAACAGCACTTTCCTTATATTGCTAGAAAAATCCTTCAAGTGTTTTACTATTAGGGATGGGTTTAACCCTCTGGGGTTGTTCGTTTCAGAGTCACACTCGGGGTGTTCGGGCCCAAATGGACCCAAAGGGTGCGATTCATATTTAAAAAAAAAAAAAAAAAAAAACATGATTTTTTTTTTTTTACTCGTTTTTTTTTTTTATATTTTTTCTTTTCTTTTTTGGTGTTTTGAGAAAATTTAAAAAAAATATATATATATAATTAGTACTAATGCAAAAATTATGACAAAATTTCCCCCCATTGAACGTAATAGAAAAAATATAGATTTTTTTTTTTTTTAAAGCTGAATTTCATTTTAGAGTCAAGCCTAGGCCTCATAAAAGCAATTTTTGAAATGAGATGGGTGCCATCTGGTGGACAAACTGAGCATTTTAAAAATGCAAAACACATGTAAAATCTGAATTTTTGGTGTGTTTGTGTATAAAAGTGTGTTTGTGTGTGTGTCTGGATGTGTCTGTTTTGCACTCTTGATGTTTTATAAATTCACCCCTTCACTGTTGTGTGCTTTTTTTTCAAGATCGTGGCTGATTTGTAGATTGTACGCACAAAAAAGCTCAGTATTTTCACATTTTTGCCAATTTCCCATTCATTTTCCATGCAAGTCCATTTGGACCCGAACACCCCAAGTGTGACTATTTTTTTTACAACCACTGAGACTATTCACATCCTGTCCCCAATTTTTTTGGGTGTTCAAATACCAAATACCAACAAATTAACCAAATTTCGGATCATTCCGATGAAGCTGTGATTTCAAAAAAAAATGTATTTGAATTCTTCGGGACCATTTGGGCCGAACAACCCCAGAGGGTTAAAGTAAATATTTGTACTATTAATAAGGTAACACTTTAAAATAAAGTTCATTAGTTAACATTAGTAAATGTATTAACTAACATTAACTGACAATGAGCAATGCATTTGTTACTGTATTTGTAAATATCCAGCTGTTCATTGTTTGTTCACAGTGCATTAACTAATGTTAACAAACACAACCTTTGGTTTTTAATAATGTATTGATAAATGTAATAATGTATTGGTAAGATTAATGCATGCTGAAGAAGTACTGTTCATTTGTTAGTTCATTTTAGTTAACTAATGAACCTAATTGTAAAGTGTTACCATTATTTACCATTATATACCAATATTTATGTAATATTAATATAACTATATACATGTATTTCAAGTATACATTTTACAATATACATTTTCATAAATATCTTTAAATAAAAGTATTAGAAAGAAAGAAAGAAAGAAAGAAAGAAAGAAAGAAAGAAAGAAAGAAAGAAAGAAAGTTGGACAGTGTTTTACCATTAAAATGACAGGAACAGGCTTGAGTAGTTTCTCTGTGGAGTCTAAACTTCCCTGCAATGTGAAGGACACAAAATACATCAATTAATTAATCAATCAATCAATCAATCGATCAATCGATCAATCAATCAAATCAATCAGTCAAATAAATGAAAGGGATAGTTCCTGAAAACTGATCTTCTACTCACCCTGATGTTGGTCCAAACCTGTACGACTTTCTTTCTTGTGTGGAACATTTCGAAGAACATGATTGGTGACCAAACAGTTTTGGTGACCATTGACTTCCATAGTATGGACAAAAACAGACATTTTTTAAAAATATCTCCTTTTACGTTCCACACAAGAAAGAAAGTCATACAGGTTTGGAATGACATGAGAGAGTGAGTGAATAATGACAGAGTTAAAACATGTTTGGTCCATTACCCCTTTCATTGTGAATCTTTCTTTAAGCACAGATCATAAAAACATATTAAAGTCCATCAATATAAGAGGGACTTTAAAGGAGGAGTTCACTTTAAAAAAAACTTTTGCTGATAATTTACTCACCCCCGTGTCATCCAAGATGTCCATGTCTTTCTTTCTTCAGTCGAAAAGAAATTAAGGTTTTTGATGAAAACATTCCAGGATTTTCTCCATATAATGGACTTCAATAGGGTCAAAACGATTCAAAGTCCAAAAGACAGTTTCAGTGCAAACTGTTCAAAGGGCTTTAAACAATTCCAGACGATGAATAAGGGTCTTATCAAGCGAAACGATCGCTCATTTAAAAAATAAATAACAAAGTTTAAGTTTTATAAGCTCAAATGCTCGCCTTGCTCTGTTCTGTGATGCGCGTTCGTGACTCTCCTGTTCGAACTCGTTCATCAAAATGAACGAATCTTTTTCCGAATCATTTGGTTCATTCAACGAACGAAATGAACAAGTTGACTCAGTAAAAGATTTGTTCATTTTGATGAACGAGTTCGAACAGGAGAGTCACGAACGCGCATCACAGAACAGAGCAAGGCGAGCATTTGAGCTTATAAAACTTAAACTTTATTATTTATTTATTAAATGAGTGATCGTTTCACTTGATAAGACCCTTATTCATCATCTGGAATCGTTTAAATCCCTTTAAAGCTGCACTGAAACTCTCATTTGGACCTTGAACCGTTTGGACCCCATTGAAGTCCATTATATGGAGAAAATCCTGGAATGTTTTCATCAAAAACCTTAATTTCTTTTCGACTGACGAAAGAAAGACATGGACATCTTGGATGACACGGGGGGGGTGAGTAAATTATCAGCAAAAGTTTTTTTTTAAAGTAAACTTAAAACAGGGCTTTAAATACTGAACTTGTCCTTTAAGCAAACCTATCAGAAGCTTTGATTGGATCCATCACAGTGACGTACCTCGCTCTCCTCAGTTGAACTTCCCGCGGGACCATCCTGTATGACACAGGCATCATCAGCTGAGCTTCTTCGGCTGTCGGGCTTTCTCTCAGCACTGAGATGTAGTTCAGGGGGCTCGTACGGGAGGTCCTGCAGGAGCTTCATGGTGTCGTCTTTGAGATCCATACTTGCTTCGAGAGCCTTGTTTTTGGTTCGATCTGCAGGTTTGGGAGTGTTTGAGCTTTCAGATCTCAATGACATCTTCTCCTCCGACTCTTGTTCCCGAGGCTGTGTCTCTTTCTTCATGCTCACAGATGGAGGCTTGTGGTTTTGATGGCTGCTGGGCTTTGGCTGTGGTGGCTTGGCTTTTCTTTGTTTCTGGGATTGGATTTCAATGTCAATATCGCTAATAGTGGTTAAAGATTGGCCTGTTGAGTTAAGAATGTCCCGATTGGGAGATTTGGGGGGCAAGGGTGGGTCAGGAACCACATTTTCCACTGCACCGTTACAGAGTTGTTGTCGGTTCAAGTTATTTTCTTCAACCTATGAAATGTGGAAAACAAAACAGATGAACTGAGATCATGTCCACACACAGGGTCTTAAAAATCAGCCGCTTCATCCTACCTTTCTTCTTCTGGTCTTTGACTCAGAGTTCAAACACTGAGGCTGGACTTCATGATTTGGTTTGGTCGAGCCATCTGATCCGGCACTGGGTTTGCTGTTCGTTGCATTTTTCCGTGATTTGGCAGTTTTCCTGTTAGATCAGTAACAGGACAGAACATTGTAAACAAGGGGTGGAAAGGTACACTTATTATAACTTGTACACGTGAACCAACATGTTGTTTTAATCACTGCTCTGTGTGCGGAACGTAATTTTAAACTCTGATTTTGCTCCTTTTGTGGATCAATATCGTTTAAATCAATATATTTTGATGTCGCAACCAGTGTTGGGTAAGTTACTCGAAAAAAGTAGTTAATTACTAGTTACTAATTACCTCTTCAACAGTGCAATTAGATTACTGTACTAATTACTCTCTTTAAAAAGTATTTAATTACTTTTAATTACTAATTACTTTCAAAATCCCATATCAATCTCAACCAGCTGAATAATACAAGGATAGACATGAATCTGTTAATTCTTTCAAATAAATACAATAAAATTGCATGAATTATCCTTAAACTGACCAAGGAGAAGGTTATATTATAAAAACAGACTTTTTAACATCAGACAGTACATTTTGATGTTAAACCCACTATTGTTTTATGTCTGATCTCATGACATTTCACACTTTTTTCATACATATTTTACAATAATTCATACGAATTTGTACGAGTGCGGTCATACGATTTAGACGCCTCATAAAATGCATACGAATCGCTGTGAGATCGGATTGATCCATACAAAGTATTTACCTCAATTACATCAGAAGTAACTGTAATTAAATTACAGGAAAATGAAGAGTAATCCCTTACTTTACATTTTCAAGGGAAAAGTAATTAAATTACAGTAACTAATTACTTAGTAATTAATTACACCCAACACTGGTCGCAACACATCTGAAAATTAATGAAGCACACCGAGTGAGTTGCTCCCCAACAAGTGCACAATCCAACCGGTCTTAAACATGATGAGAAATGCTTTAAATTAAGCACTTTCAATTAAATCATAAACCTACATGGCTTTCATCTTACAGATGTATATACTCACTTAATCCAAGTTTTTCAATGTCTCATAAAGGATTTTCCTGACAGAAAGCTAGTCAGAATTTAACTTTAAATGTGCAGACTTCAATGAACAAGTGCCGGAGAGCATGCGTGTCAAAAAGATGACGAGAGCCCAATAATCCTAACCGTATGCTAAAATATTTGCATATTAGCATCAACAAGTAAAAGCACTTCAAATCTCTCGCGCCAATTACAGCATCAGCATAAACTGCAGCGATATTGATTAAAAAAAATAGAAAAAAGTTAGTTTTTTCCCCCTCCTGTACCAAAAACATACCGAACTGTGACCTCAAAGCCAAGGTATGTACCGAAGCGTCATCTTTGTGTACCGTTACAACTAGAGATGTACCGTTGTATCAGCCGCTGATTTTTATAAGGCAATTTATAGCTTGGCTACAGCATGAAAAAGGCCAATATTACAGATGGTATAATGTCTGTTGCGCAATAACAAAAGACTAAAAAAAGAGAGTAGGGATTGGCAACGATTAATCGCGATTAATCGCATCCAAAATAAAAGTTTGTGTTTACATGATATATGTGTGTGTGGTGTGTATAATTATTTTGTATATATAAATACTAACACATGCATGTATATATTTAACCCTTGTGCTGCATTAGATTTTTAACACCGTTGAGTGCATTAAGGACCAAAAATGGCCACATATTAAACATTGCCTAAAATATTATATATTATTATTATTTTCCACTTTTACCAAGTTAAATCTTTTAACCAGCATCAGTCCTCATCATAACTACCAAAAATGTATTCAATTTCAGGATTTCTTTAATTACCAGTTTTGTTTGCGAAACCATCGATTTGTATAAGAGGAAAAAACACAAAAATTCAATTATGTTCAATTAACTAAATGCAAAGAGAAAACTTTAGATTTGGATTATCACAGTCCCGCTTTGCAAAAAAAATCCCACTTAGCGCGTTAGAGACCAAAAATGGCCACCTATTAAACATTGCCTATTGCCTAAAATAAGGTGCATTTCCACCCATAGGGAATAAATATGTAGTGACGTCATCTGGTGGAATACACTATATAATGCAAATATAATGCTTTTGCTTCAAAATGAAAGGATGTTTGTGCAAAAATCATGTTTCATGTATTACTGACAGCCTCAGATTTAATGGGTTTCAATGGGCCATTTTTGGTCTTTATGGTGCTGAGTGTTACTATTTGATCTACACAGTGTGTGTTATACATATTTTGCAAAATGGGATCACATTTTTTACATGTATCCAAAAAGTCACAATTTTGCCAAATTTCATACCATTTGCATTAAAACAGCCAAAATGGTCAAAGAAATTAAACTGCAAAAGACCAAAAATGTCCCTAATGCAGCATAAGGGTTAAGAAAAATGTGTTCTTAATATATCAAATATTTATATTTATACATAGTATTAATAATTATGTATAAATATATATAAAGTATATACTTGCAAATATTTCTTAAATATATACATGCATGTGTGTGTATACAAATATAATAGAAAATAATTATACACACCACACACACATATATTACGTAAACACAAACTTTTATTTTGGATGCGATTAATCGCGATTAATCGTTGCCCATCCCGTATCGGACAGTATTTGTTTGTTGCAAACCTATTGAAATCTATTAATGCGACTTGTGTTGGAATAAGCACGTACTCTTTAGTGGCCTCCAGGAACATGGAGATCTGGTGTTTGATATACGGCTGTCGGAGGATGTGTTTGACGTCCGGCCTGTCCTCTGGTCTCTTACACAGCATCCGCTTTATCAGGTCTCCCAGCTGGGGGTCGTACTTACTCGGCATCTGGGGCAGCTGAATATTAAAAATGAATAATTAATAATACTGTTAATATAATATGAGGAGGGATGAAATGAGTAAGGATATGAACGGAAAGCTCTGACGCAAATATTGTGAAACAGACGAGGAATATAATCCTCTACCTTCCCTTCGACGATCCGATAGACGAGAGAGTTCATGTCTTTTGCGTTGAAGGCGTGTTTTAGAGTCGCCATCTCGTACACACAACATCCCAGAGCCCATATGTCTGACTGCAAACACACACAAACACACATAACTGAAATGAACAGACATAATGATTCGTCTTAAACACAACATTTGGGTGAAAAAATAAATAAATAAATAAATAAAAAAAGAAGCTATTTTAGGAGCGTTGAGA
Source organism: Pimephales promelas (assembly GCF_988280905.1). NCBI lineage: Eukaryota > Metazoa > Chordata > Actinopteri > Cypriniformes > Leuciscidae > Pimephales > Pimephales promelas. Next base: position 1,485,492 of record NC_142789.1, on the reverse strand, counting down.
TTTCTGTCTTAAAAATGAAGAAATCCTCAGACATTTTATGTTTGATATTTTACTTTTTTTTTTAAAGCCAATTCTCCATAACATTATGTAATGTTTTACATATCAAATTATATTTTATATAACAATTTCAAAAGTATGGGTTTGGTTAGATTGTATATGCTTTTAACAAAAGTGTCTCATGCTCACCAAGACTGCATTTATTTGATAAAATAAAAACTGTAATATTGTGAAATATTATTACAATTGTGAAATGTTTTCTATTTCTTTATTTTATGATGTAAAGCTGATTTTTCAGCATCATTACTCCAGTCTTCAGTGTCACATGATCCTTCAGAAATCACTCTAATATGAGGATTTAGAGCTTAATAAATATTTCTGATTATTATGAATGTTAAAACAGTGGTGCTGCTTCATATTGTTTTTGTGAAAACCGTAATCAACTATTTTCAGGATTCTAAAATAAAAATATATTACAAAACATCAAACATATTTGAAATAGAAATGTTTTGTAACAATGTAAAAGTCTACTTTAACTTTTGATAAACTGAATGCATCCTTGCAGAATAATATTAATAATTTCTTTAAAACAAATCTTACTGACCCAAACTTTTGAAGTATAGTATATATATTTTATATACAGTATATATATATATAAATTAGGGCTGAGCAATTATTAATTGCCATTAATCGCATCCAAAATGAAAGTTTGTGTTTACACAACAATATATGCGTGTGTGCTGTGTATAATTATTGTCTATATATGAAGAGTTCAGATGCAAAAGCCTCTAAATGCCATTTGAAATTTTCTTCTTTAATGATGATTTTTTATCAAAATTGTATATTTAAGTTCAGTAATTTCACTTAAATAACAATTAATAGGTAATTATCATTGCCATTTAAGTGAAATCACTGAACTTAAATATACAAGTTTGATAAAAAATCATCATTAAAGAAGAAAATTTCAAATGGCATTTAGAGGCTTTTGCATCTGAACTCTTCATATATATTTTATATACAGTATATATATATATATATATATATATATATATAAATTAGGGCTGAGCAATTATTAATTGCCATTAATCGCATCCAAAATGAAAGTTTGTGTTTACACAACAATATATGCGTGTGTGCTGTGTATAATTATTGTGTATATATATACACACACATGCATGTATACATTTAAGGAAATGGACAGTGAAGTTTGTACGCAGGCGCGCGGACTTGGTGTTGTTGTGTGGCAGTGCTTCACATCGCCACCTAGCCGCCTGGAGTGCATACTACATCAAATTTCACACACTTTTGCGTTAAAAAGTGATAACACAACGCCACTTTTGATCGTTGCACTAGCGGTCATTGTGAGCATGCCGTACCTTGTAGTTGTAAGGTTTGTTGGAGAAGAGTTCTGGACTCATGTAGTACGGTGTGCCGATCAGAGTGCTGGCCATGTCGTTCTGGTTCTCCAAGACTCGTGCGATGCCCAGATCGCCCACTTTGATTATATTGGTTTTGGTCAAGAAAATATTCTGTGTTTTCAGATCTCGATGCAGGATGTGCTTCTCGTGTAAATACTACGGATATTAAAAAAAGGCAAAGGCTTTATTATTCAGCTGAAACTTCGATTGGCCAGACTGATGGATATGGACGTACCTGAAGGGCCATGGCTATCTGAACAAACCACTCCACCACCTGTCTCTCGGGCAGCAGTTCTCCCTTCTGCAGCTTGAGTCTGTGGTACAGATCTCCTCCCTCACAGAAACCCATCACGATGTACAGCTGGCAGTCCTCGCCTTCCCACGATTCCCGGTATGTGACTATGTTGGGATGCTTGAGCTGAGAGAGGAGCTGTGCCTCTTGCTCCGCGGCTCGCCGTTCACGTCTGGAGGATGTTCTCAGGTTCAGCTTCTTGATCACATACTGCCAAAACCAGACAACTTGGCACATAAGACATGAATCCTATGGAAAATGTCTACATTTTAAAGGATTAGTTCACTTCAAATTAAATCTGAGAGCTGGATCACTCCTCCATGGGCTTCTTAAAGGAGTAGTTCACTTTTGAAAAAAACTTTTGCTGATAATTTACTCGCCCCCGTGTCATCCAAGATGTCCATGTCTTTCTTTCTTCAGTCGAAAAGAAATTAAGGTTTTTGATGAAAACATTCCAGGATTTTCTCCATATTATGGACTTCAATGGGGACCAAACGGTTCAAGGTCCAAAAGACAGTTTCAGTGCAGCTTCAAAGGGCTTTAAACTATTCCAGACGGTGAATAAGGGTCTTATCAAGTGAAACGATCGCTCAATTAATAAATAAATAACAAAGTTTAAGTTTTATAAGCTCAAATGCTCGCCTTGCTCTGTTCTGTGATGCGCGTTCGTGACTCTCCTGTTCGAACTCGTTCATCAAAATGAACAAATCTTTTTCCGAGTCATTTGGTTCATTCAAATAACGAAACAAACGAATTGACTCAGAAAAAGATTTGTTCATTTTGATGAACGAGTTCGAACAGGAGAGTCACGAACGCGCATCACGGAACAGAGCAAGGCGAGCATTTGAGCTTATAAAACGTAAACTTTGTTATTTATTTATTAATTATTAATAACGTTTTGCTTGATGAGACCCTCACTCATCGTCTGGAATCGTTTAAAGCCCTTTGAACAGTTTGAAGTTTGTACCGAAAGTGTCTTTTGGACCTTGAACCGTTTGGTTCCCACTGAAGTCCATTATATGGAGAAAATCCTGGAATGTTTTTCATCAAAAACCTTAATTTCTTTTCGACTGAAGAAAGAAAGACATGGACATCTTGGATGACACGAGGGCGAGTAAATTATCAGCAAAAGCTTTTTGAAAAGTGAACTACTCCTTTCAGTTTGAGCAGCTGTCGTCACTCGGACTATTTTATGTCTTTCATAACTTTTCGGCTGGCCAGTTTCGATCCCTTAAGAAGCCTATGGAGGAGTGATCCAGCACTCAGATTTAATCACAAATATCTTCATTTGTGTTCCGAAGATGAACGAAAGTCTTACGGGGTTGAATAACATGAGGGAAAGTCATTACTGACAGAGTTTGCATGTTTGGGTGAACTATCCCTGTTCAGAATGTCAGTAAATAAATGGACCCCATTGACGTCCATAGTATTCTTTTTTCCTGCTATGGACGTCAATGGGGTCCATCATCAACTGTCTCGCTCCTGACATTCTTCAAAATATCTTCCTTTGTGTTCATCAGAAGAAAGAAACTCATACAGGGTTGGAACAACTTGAGGGTAAGTACATCGTTTTGGAGTGAACTATCCCTTCAGGAAGACAATTTAAAGTTTGTTGTGCAAAGAAGGAATGAAACATATCAGCAATCATATTTTCCAAATCTCCATTATTTTCAGTTTGTATAAAGGAAAGTATATGTATTAAGGTTTTCACCAACTTTAATCATTTTTGTGAGTATATTTAAAGTCACCATGAAATCAAAATTGACAATTCCTATTCTTTATGGAACATTGCAGTACTTATTATAAATGATTTATCCATGACGATTTTTTTACATACATTTTGGATTTTCCCTCATAATCTTTAATATAAATATCTTCACCTCCCTCTTGCAGAGACAACCTGTCACTCACATGAGATCCACCAATAGCAAGCCACAACCACCCAATCAATTCCCAATGTACATAATCAAGCCCCGCCCACATTTGATCTCGCTGAAGAAGCAGATAATCGTCAAAATAGGCAAGAAAACTTTTGTTTTATGTCGACTTTAAATAGTCCTGCTTGACAAACAACAACAATAAATAAGTAATTAAACAATCACAAAAACGGTATGTATGAAAATTAATTAAAGAGTAAATCAAATTTTAATTTAAACTTAATTTACAAGAAAAAATGCTGTTCAAAAATTGTTTCAAATAGTTTTAGATCATTATACAAAGCGGGATGTCAACTGCCTTTATAGCAATTATTAGTCAAACAATAAGAACACTTAAAACATTGCTTTAGGCCTATATGCTTAACAGATTGATCTGATTCATATTTTTCATACATATTTATGATCACTCTGATAGGATTATCCTATAGGCTCATAATTTGCCTGTTATATATATATATATATATATATATATATATAAGTGTTGCATGCAAGGAATTTTGGTAACAATTTACAATAAGGTCTCATTTGTTACCATTAGTTAATACATTTTTAACCTGAATTAATAATGAGCAATACATTTGTTAAAAAATGACAGTATCGTTCCAGTATTAATTAATCTTTGTTAATGTTAGTTAACAGTTTTGTTCATGTTAGTTCACAGTGCATCAACCAATGCTAACACAACATTTGATTTTAATCATGTATTGGCAAATTAACATTAACTAAGATAAATGAATGATGTCGAAGTGTTGTTAATTGTTAGTTTGTGTTAACTAATGCATCATACAATAGTACAGAATTCCTACACTTTTTCTTAAAATCTGTAAATTCAATAATTAGACATTATGGAAGAGGCTATAACTCTCAGCAGTGAAAACAACAACAACAACAACACAATCTGATATGAACTAAGATGTGTGTTGTGATTCGGTGACTCTTTCCCGTTCCCGTACCTGTTTACGGTCTGATTTGTGTCTGACCAGGTTCACCTCTCCGTAGCTCCCCTTCCCCACAACTCGAACGAACAAGTAACTGTCCATGATCCTCTTCCGGAGATGCTCTCTGTATCACATAGCGAGTGTTTAAGCCCCTCCACAGGAGTGCGTGTAAAGTGAGCGCGTTATCCTCAATGCATCGACGGTGATTTGTCTGTTTGAAACTTGTTTCGGGTGACAGAGGTTGCAGGAAACAGCGAACTCGGCTTCGGCGTCACCAGGCAACACACTCCGCGTTAACTCTACACACTCCGGTTTAATGTGTGTTCAGTTTCAACACAGCGCCCTCTAGAGGCTCAGCGACACGTGACAAAGACGATTAGAGAACTTGTACAATAATATTAAACATTTTAAATGATGTGCATTGCATATTTGTCGTTATATATAGGCTATATATGTAATTACGATTCATATTATACTTATTTTGTCTTCCACATATTGCAAATATGAAGTTTAAAGTAGTAGAAATAAAGTATAAGCAAAGGTAAACATAAGTTTTACCAGTAGGTGGCGGAATGTTTTTATTCATGCATTACTGGACACATTCGTTGGGTCAAGAGAAGACAAGTACAACCATCTGACAGTTGAACAAACAACAAAGTTATACAATATATATATATATATATATATTAAAATTCAAGCGGTGAATAAAGGAACATCAATTGTTAAGTCACATTTTGAATATCCTAGTAAAGGATTTACTATCCAAGCCTTTTCATAGCTTTTATAGCCTTTATACTCTACACATTTTATATATCAGAAAAAAAGGTACGAAAGCTGTCACTGGGGCGGTACCTTTTCAAAAGGTACACTTTTGTACCTAAAGGGTGCATATTGGTACCTTCATGGTACATATTTGATGATATGGGATATCATCAATATATATATATATATATATATATATATATATATATATATATTTGCATCACTTGTTTCTTCTTTCTCTCTAAATCCCATATCATCATTGACCAGTTGAACAATACAAGGATAGACATGAAACTGCTCTTTTAATTCTTTCAAATAAACGATGTAAAATTTCATAAGTTATCCTTGAACTGACCAAAGTCTTCAAAGGGAGAAGATACAAACATTTTAACATCAGACGTTACACATTAAATCCACCATTGTTTTGTTCTAAAGCCTACAGTCTATACAGCATTTAATGCAATTATAAAAAAGTAACTACATTTCTGAAAAATATATAGTAACCATAAATAAATAGTAAACTTGACTTTTTTAAAAATAAATAGCAAACTTTACTTTTTTCAAGGGAAATGTGATTAAATTACTTTGAAATGCACTACACAGTGCATATTTATGTGTATTACCTATATATATAGGCTACATATTCACTTATATCAAGACATCGAGAGACATCAGGAGAGATTTTCTTAAACAAACGTCCCCATCAGCACATCCTGAGCTCCAGGGAATAAGGATATTAGATAATTCCAGATCAAATTCTGGGAACAGCGAGTCAGACAGACCCAACCCCGCCTCCATTACCTGATTCAGCGATCTCTGTCCTCTGATTGGCGCAGAGCTGTGACGTCAGGCGCGCACTGAGACTGGGTCAGCGCGAGGAACCAGCAGTCAGTCAGATCTCGAGCGCGAGCGCAAACGCGTCCACAGTACAGCAGGAGACGCGCCTCACACCTCTCCGACACACAGCACAGGTACACACATTTAACTTTCTATTTTACACGAAATGTTCAGGACAGCTGTGCGTGATGGATAACTGCTGCTGTTTTTTTTCGCTTTCCTTTTTAGTAGCCTGTAATGCTGGTTTTATGTATTGATGTCATGTAATGTATGCATGCATGCATGTTCACAATGTGCATTAAACTTTTAATATTATTAGTAATGATGATGATGCACATTAATAATAACTCTGCACTTCGCCAATGCAGGCTGGTCCACCAGATTAAGAGCTTACAGTGTTGCATTAGAGCTGATGATGATGAGTTATCTCACTCATTCACAGGGTGGATGTGGTTTACCACTCGAAGTCTTTGAACATTCTGAAACTTTGACAGATAACTGCTTTAAGAAAACCAAAGGATGGAGAACAGAAACAATAAATGTTTTAAGTTGTCATATGAGCCATCAAAACGATTTTACTATTGTATTGCATACTCTGCAAGTTTAAAACTCAAAATATATCCCCAATGGGGATATATTTTGAGTTTTAAACTTGCAGAGTATGCAATACAATAGTGTTGCATATATAGCATATATATATATATATATATATATATATATATATATATATATATATATATATATATTAAAATGAACTTCCGCAGAATTCTGACGTCAGACAAATGAATATTAAATTAAAATATAAAATTATCGTTTGCGTTTGCGTTTATCAGCCAGCAGGCTTTGTTGTTAGCTGATTTCCTGACAGTCCATGTCATTCCATGTTGCGGTAATAGTTTTCATAACTGTTAATGTGACTATTAAATCTATCAACACCTGCAATAGTTGACACATGCTTTCGGTTTGTGAACAATGCTTTATTCCTAATATCAGAATACTAGGCTAACTAATGATAGCAATAAGTGTAAAATGGAACATGATTATATTTTATTTGTTTCTCTCACCGCACTTGAAGAATCTCAGTGGGAGAAATAAGCAATTGAAGTTATTTTAAAGAGGATCCCTTATCTTTTCAGTCTGAGTTGAACAGTTTAAATTGCACATTTTGCACGAATTGTTGAGTGAACTTGTCAGACTGTTGTCTGAAAAACGATCACAGCACAGTGCTTTATCTCTTCACATTGGACATAGCAAACATGGCCTGTTCCATTCGGTAGGTCAGAGAGATGCAAAAATATTAGGGATGAATCGATATGGAACTTTGGTTGATATCATAACCAATCAGGGAATGCGTTGACGTCACTTTCCCGCCGGAACAACCCCCCTCAGCCTAACCGAGTGGCAAAAGATCTGCTGCGTGACTGGATTTAATAGGGGAAACTGCGAAAATGCGACTAAAACGAACAATTTTATCAATTTAAACTAAATGTTGGACTCAATATAGTGTTCCTTACAACTTACTAAAGATCCAGTGATCCATGGATATTGACATGCAGCCAGGAATGTGACACTGAAGACTGGAGTATAATGATGATGAAAATGCAGCTTTGATCACAGGAATAAATTACATTTTTTGAATATATTCTAATAGAAAACAGTTCTTTGAAATTGGAATAATATTTCACAATATTACTGTTTTTACTGTATTTTTTATCAAATAAATGCAGCCATGGTGAGCAGAAGAGACTTAAAAAAAACATTTTCGACCCAAACTTTTAATTGTTTGTTTGTTTGTTTTTTTTGTTTTGTTTTTTGTGGCTTTTTGATGAATGATATGCTAACATTTTTCTAAGAAATGTAAATCCCAAAGACTATAAACAGAAATCAAAGCCATTTCTAAAGATATGCACCATTAAGTAACCACCTAGCAACACCCTGGCAACCATCTACAACTTAGTATAGAGAGAATGCATTGATGTCACTTTCCCGCCGGAACAACCCTGAGTGGCAAAAGATCTGCTGCGTGACTGGATTTAATAGGGGAAACTGCGAAAATGCGACTAAAACAAACAACTTCATCAATTTAAACTAAATGTTGGACTCAATATAGTGTTCCTTACAACTTACTAAAGATCCAGTGATCCATGGATATCGACATGCAGCTAGAAATCGTGTTGCCTGACATTTATGTTTGCCTGATTTCAACACCAGGGAAATAAAAGCAATATAGACTAAACATAAAGCAAATTTACCTGTGAAGGCTGTATATAAATACAATATAGGTCGGTCTAAATCCATGTGATCACTTATATCAGTGTTATATAGCCTATATCATCATCGTCCAGCCCTAAAACTTTAGTTTGTTTTTTAAGTCAGTGTTTATTCAAAAACATCCAATAATGCAGAATATGGAATGATAAATATTTAATTGATGAGTTGTTAATAACAATACTAAATATATGGGTATAGTTTTACAGCTAAATTCAGCATATTGACACAAAATGATAACTTCAAATCCACCTTTCGCTGACTGGAGTCCAGTTGTTTCTGTGAATTGCAGCGATCTATTTGCTCCTCTTTCTAGCAGTCTGTAAAAACATACCTCCGATTTTCTGTCAAATCTAGTTGTAGAGTCAATCGCAAAGCTCTTTTCCACTTTATACTGTATGTGTTGTGTTTGTTTTTCGCGGCATTCACGCTGAACACACATACAGCCGCTCAGTCTTTTTGCCACTCACTGTGAGGAACTGCAGGTGCTCCGGCCGACGAAAATAAATACACGATAAAGAAGCATTTTGATGTAAATATTTCAAAACAAAAGCCTCACCAACACCATAATGCCCAAGACTTCAAATTATATCAAAGCATGTATGTACAACCTCTTTTATTTGGAAATCTTAACCTTACAAAAAGTCGTTTTTTCGCCCCCAAAAATATTTGACATAATTTAGTCTATTTGAACCACACTGTAAAAATTGATATGCTTTATCTAATCAATACAATTGTGGCTACAGATTACAAGCAATATTATTAATTAAATTTAACAAATTAGAATCAAGTAATAATTATTCAAATTAATTCCTTAAAAGTTAACCATTTAAAATGAGTAAAGTTTACACCCAAAAATGTAACAAAAATATCTGAATAACAGACAGACGTCAAAGATTAATTAAGAACTATTTATATTATATTGCCAACATTGAAGACACCTGATGTTAACAAGCTGAATCACTGAAGGACAAAACCGTCATTTTAAAACAAATACCGATCACCAGGGGCGGCTCGCCCATAGAGGGCGCTGGGGCGCCGCCCTCCCTCCGACCTGTCTGTCTGTTTTTTTAATATATATTATAATTTATCATTTTGAAAAATAATCTTTGTTAATTATATGCTAATAATGGTTTTACTTTGAAAAGTGTTTTGAACTCACCAGAATGATATTTGCATTCACTTTCGTTACTTTTATCATGTTGGTGTAGTAGTATAGCCAATAGGCTGTCTTGTCAGGGCGCCAGTTCGCTCAGCCCCACAGTGCTGGAATTTAAGCCAATGGTTCCCCGGTTGCTATGCAAAAAAGTTTATATTTCGCCAATCAGCGCCGTCAAATTTTATGGTTTGGGGGCGCTGAAAATATCGCCCGCAGTATCAGATTAGGGGAGTGCACTGTGCACGCGCACCACGGGACATTTTTTTACCTCAGATGAGAGCAGAATGGCAGCGCCAGTGACGTCGAGTGGAAATAATGTAAAGTTAGTCGCTCTGTCACTCACTCACTCACTCACTCACTCACTCACACAAACACTGTTTCACACACATTTGATATTAAAATAGTTATAGGAATATTAATACCTGTGTGTTTGCTTTGTTTTTGATGTTTTTAAGTTCTGAGCTAGATTACTGTGTTTCATACTAGTTAAAATCAACTTTCTTCTCATACTTGGGTGTTACAATCAAGAACGTTGTCCCAACCTCTCTTTCAGAGCCTTTTCTCTCTCTCTTTCTCTAGTATCAACACATTGTTATCCATTATCCAATTGTCAATTTGTCAAAAATATGTAGTCTACAGCTGGGGGTTGATTAAACTAGATTGTTGTATTACCTATTATTTTTTTTGTATTACCTATAGGTATTATAATTATTATTATATTATAATTTATCAATATTATGCGTTTGCACTTTTTCTGTCAGCACACAGAGCATAATAAACATGCAACTTGTTCATTATCATTAACTGTCAAACTGTTGTTATTATTATTATTGTATTATTTGACCATTGGTATTGACTGGTTTAAGTTATTTTATTGGTATAGGTAAGGGCATGGCCTAAGGCCTAAAATGCACCAGAATGCAGGAAATCACATCTACTAATTTCAAAATTTTCTGGGGGGGAACCCCCAGACCCCCCTCTTATTCAGCCCCCCCTACAATAATTTTCACCAGCCGCCACTGCCGATCACCATAATGGTGACTTAAATTTATGTTTTTTTGGTTGTTGTTGTAAGTTTTACTCATTTTAAATGGTTAACTTTTAAGGAATTAATTTGATTAATTATCACTCAATTCTAATTTCGATAAAGCATATTCATTTTTACAGTGCAACTCTTCTAATATATAACATACTTTTTTTATGCGACAGACAATAATAACGTACAAATATTAAGCATTTAAACATTATCAGCCGATATGTGACCACGAATGTGTTGCTCATCCCAATAAAAATTAATTTAGAAGAAAAGGGAAATAAAACTGTATTACATGACAAATATTTGAAACCACAAAACTGCTCAGTTTCTGACCATACAAGGACAAACTTAGCTTCTAATAGTCTGAAATGGCGTAATATTTTGGTTTCATCACTGTTATCTTATCTCAACATAGCATCTGTTTCTTTTAACCAGTCGTTCAAGTGCTTCCACATGTGTGCTCGTTCTCTTTCAGTCTGTTAGCATTTCTTTCAGCATTCTTGTGCTATTTCGTCCTCTTTGCCACTCAGCACAGCCAATCCTGACATTATTAAAGCGCTTTGACTGTTTGATTCCCTCGCTTCAGACAGCCCGTCGGTTTTAGCAATGAATGATATCGCATGTAGTCAATAACAGTCTATTGTTTGAGCAGTTGCTGTACTAGACTAGATGTAGTCTTTATCAGCGGTTGTGACAGCCAGAATGTGATCGTGATGTGCAGATAGACGCTTGAATGTTAGGGCTGGTTAGTCTTCCTCTTTGCAAAGCCTTCGTTTGCATTGCAGTTCTGTACTAGGCTGTAGGAGGAAATAAAGTCATGCGTTTTAAGTGTTCTGAAACAGTTACAAAGTGGCTGCTTAACTTCCCTGTGCTTTCACATCGCATTCACTTCCCTTTAGTGTCGTGCTGAGGGTGCCGTGTGTCAGTGGAAGCCTACGGGAGCAAAAAAAATATACATAGCTAGTCGTGATTAGAGCCAGACCGATATATCGGCAGGCCGATATTATCGGCCGATATTAGGCATCGGTATCGGCAGTTATAATGGCCGATAAATGAATATTTCAAAAATAAAATAAAAACGAACGAAACACGGAGTTGTATAGTTTGTCCACCAGAGGGCACTCTACACCGTCCCTGTTGGCAACACTCGTTGAGTTGGTCACGAGACATTCGTTGCTTGAATAACAATTAAAAGAACATGCCCATCAGTTCTCAAATAAACATGACAAAATTTGTGACTATCATGTCCAGTTTTGCTGCTGTTAAATTTTTATTATAATAATAATAATTATGTTACGTTGTTACAGTGTAGTTGACTGTCTGTCCTTTTAACTTTTGACCATGTGACTGAAGTATTTCTTTACTAGCGCGTGACAGTTATTGCAATGAGACGTATCATCTCTACTTGCCCTGTTATATTGAAAATGTATGTTTTACAATTTTCAGTATGACGTAATCCATTGCTAAATTATGACTCATTATAGATAGGGTTGGGTATCGAGAATCGACTATCGATTGGAACCGAGACTAACTTTTCGTTTTTCCCGGAATCGTTTAAAAGTTAAAATTTCGATTCCTAGTTTCGATATTCACAGTCCGCCGAGCGGAAGAAGAAACAGCTGAACAACACCAACGAAGAAGCGTCTACCGGAAGTGTTGGCATAACCGCGCGAGTCGAACATGAGTGCCTTACGTTGGCGATCCAAAGTGTGGCTTCACTTTTCTAAAAATAACGAAATCTCGGCAAAATGCAAAATTTGTGACAAAAAGGAGTATTTTTACAGAAGGAGTATTTCCTTCAGAAAGGATTATTTCTTTCAGAAAGGCCGTTGGTTAGCAAGGTTAGCTAAACTTTTTTGACCCTGCCTCTTAAAAGAATCGGAATCGAGAATCGTTGGGAACCGGAATCGAAACAAGGAATCGCAATCGGAATCAGAATTGTTCAAATACAAACGATACCCAACCCTAATCATAGACTAGCTAACCACAAAGCTAGCTAATGCCACTATCATCAGTCTGTTCTGTTGTGACAATAAAAGAAACAAGTTTCTTTTTAAAATGCATTATCATATTATTTTAGTTAATAAAACACATAAATAACTACAAATAGTAACTACTAATGTTAGGGAAATCTGTTAATGTTTTGTTGCGTGTTTCTGGAAAAAATATATATCGGCCGATATATCGGAATATCGGATTTTAATACCAACAGATATTTGTATCAGTATCGGCCTTCAAAATCCTTTATCGGTCGGGCTCTAGTCGTGATGGTGCTGTAATTAAAGGGATACTTCAGGATTTAGCATTAGTATTAGTAGAAAACCTGTAGTATTTTTGAATTTCCGTGCTTTCCACCCTCATATCCAGTCGAGAGATTTATGTATTTTTTGTCTGGAAATAAAATCCTCCGATGACGCAAAAAAACGTCATTTTGCGTCATCGGAGGATGTTTTGTCCAGAGGCTAAGGCCGCTTCAATTGTTTTCAATAGGGTTTGTCCATATTTGACCCAAAATTGTAACACTCTAAAAAATGCTGGGTTGTTTTAACCCAATTTTGGTTCAAATATGGACAAACTCAGCCATTGGGTTACATTTTTAAATTACATTTTTAACCCAATGTTTGAGTTTGTCCATATTTAACCCAAAATTGGGTTAAAACAACCCATCATTTTTTAGAGTGTTACAATTTTGGGTCAAATATGGACAAACCCAAACATTGGGTTAAAAATGTAATTGAAAAATGTAACCCAATGGCTGGGTTTGTCCATATTTGAACCAAAATTGGGTTAAAACAACCCAGCATTTTTTAGAGTGTTACAATTTTGGGTCAAATATGGACCAACCCAAATGTTGGGTTAAAAATGTTATTGAAAAATGTAACCCAATGGCTGGGTTTGTCCATATTTGAACCAAAATTGGGTTAAAACAACCCAGCTTTTTTTAAGAGTGTTACAATTTTGGGACAAATATTGACAAACCCAAATGTTGGGTTAAAAATGTTATTGAAAAATGTAACCCAATGTCTGGGTTTGTCCATATTTGAACCGAAATTGGGTTAAAACAACCCAGCATTTTTTAGAGTGTTACAATTTTGGGTCAAATATGGACAAACCCAAACATTGGGTTAAAAATGTAATTGAAAAATGTAACCCAATGGCTGGGTTTGTCCATATTTGAACCAAAATTGGGTTAAAACAACCCAGCATTTTTTAGAGTGTTACAATTTTGGGTCAAATATGGACAAACCCAAATGCTGGGTTAAAAATGTTATTGAAAAATGTAACCCAATGTCTGGGTTTGTCCATATTTGAACCAAAATTGGGTTAAAACAACCCAGCATTTTTTAGAGTGTTACAAATTTGGGTCAAATATGGACAAACCCAAATGTTGGGTTAAAAATGTAATTTAAAAATGTAACCCAATGGCTGGGTTTGTCCATATTCGAACCAAAATTGGGTTAAAACAACCCAGCATTTTTTAAGAGTGTTACAATTTTGGGTCAAATATTGACAAACCCAAATGTTGGGTTAAAAATGTAATTTAAAAATGTAACCCAATGGCTGGGTTTGTCCATATTCGAACCAAAATTGGGTTAAAACAACCCAGCATTTTTTAAGAGTGTTACAATTTTGGGTCAAATATTGACAAACCCAAATGTTGGGTTAAAAATGTTATTGAAAAATGTAACCCAATGGCTGGGTTTGTCCATATTCGAACCAAAATTGGGTTAAAACAACCGAGCATTTTTGAAGAGTGTTACAATTTTGGGTCAAACATGGACCAACCCAAATGTTGGGTTTGTCCATATTTGACCCAAAGTTGGGTTAAAACAACCCAGCATTGTTTAGAGTGTAGATTTTTTTTTCTTCAAGTGAATGCAATACGCTTCTACACTGCATACCTGCATATTCCACACACATAATCTTCCCCAAGTTTCAGGAGTATGTCAATTGGTTTAATTTCTCACTGTAGGTTTTGAAACCTTATAAACAGAAAGCCTGGTGTTGCACATCCTGCAGCGGAGGCCCTTTTCAGGGCGAGAGAAAGCTCGCTTCGGCTACCCCCATGTGTATATAAGCTCTATACTTCCTGAGTTTGAGTTATGGTGTGGTTAGATAGCTCACCTTAAAAGGGGAAGCTCAGTTTGTGGTCATGAGCGTCCGTGACAGGCTCTGTCAGCACGAATGTGATGTGATGACCCACTGAAGGTTTAGCTTGTCACCCTGTATCTCTTTTGTCCTCTTCTGAGCAGCCATGGGAAACCAGTGAGTATCTCCATCTGAACTCAAAACATTATGAATGCTGCATGATGATCTAGAGATGGTAGAGTTGTATGGATGTGTCTGTTCAAGCTTGCCTTATGATTCTTCTCCTTTGTACGTGGGTTAGTTTATAGCTTATATCTATTTCCTGACCTTTATGTGGTTCCTCACTAACAAACGATGAACTGAAACCCCTTTACTGCTGGTCCTGCATGTGTAGAGATCTAAAATACCTACCGGGCCTTTGTCATGATGCAAGTGATGTGTATACGACTCTTAAAACTTCTCGCCTGAGATTTTGGATGCCTTTGAATTGGATGCCTGTAACTCAGTCATGTGACTGGATGCTCTGGTGATTCTCAACGAGAAAATAAGTTTGTCAATCGAGGGAATTGAATGTCTCCCGTCCGTCTCTTTTGCATGTGCACATGTTAGGCGTCATCACGTTTAATTCCTGCACTCCTTCTTTGCTGTTTTGAGCTTGCCATCTGTCTGTAATGCAGAAGTTTTAAGGAAGTATACCAGTGCGGTTTTAAAAAGAAACATATTTGGTTAAATTCTCCTTTGTGATACGCATTTGATTACAGATGTACTCGTACCTTTGTTTGAGTGCGTCTTTGGGACGATCATTCATTTATACACTATAGCCCATTTAAATGTTGGTAGCCTATCGGATTTCTTGGTTTTGATTAGACCAAAGTCTTCCACAATAAAAGGATCCAATTATTTGATGAATGTTAAAGCAAAAGTGTTATTGCACCATTTATAAACCAATTCGGATTTCAATTATTACGGTAATGTACTTTGTGAAATCAATTTTTATTGAGTCTATTTAGTTATGCAATGACTTCAAGTATACCACAAACTCAAAACATGATGATATTTATGATGATTAGTTTACATCTGATCCGTGTCTGTGCGGATAAAACAGAGTTTTTGTTTTGTTTTGTTTTTGGGTCAGAATTTTCTAGAAGAAAAGAAAAAGAGATGGTGGTTTTAAACAATGCTGTAATAATAAATATGGACAAATCCAAATGTTGGGTTAAAAATGTAATTTCAAATTTTAATCCCTGTAAAAATGTTTTATTTATGTTGGATTTTTAACCTAACCTTTGGGTTTGTCCATATTTTACCCAAATTTGGGTTGAAACATCCCAGCGTTTTTTAGAGTGTATAAAAAAAATAACGTATCGTCACATTTTGAATACATGATGTCAAATATGGAGAAACCCAACCGTTGGGTTAAACATTTAAACGATTGAGTTTGTCCATATTTGACCCAAATTTGGGTTGAAACAACCCATCAGTTTTTAAAGTGTGTGTATTTTATCATGAATTATTATTTCATAAATATCATTATGTTTTTTGAGGGGTTGTAGCCTATGCAAACCTAACTTATTTTGCACTATAAAGGTCAAATGATCAGATATTTAGGAGAACTATTGCCCATAGGGTGTCCTCGTCTCTATTACATCATTTTCTGTTTTACTTTTTCATTTCCTGCATGTTTTTGCACGTTGGTCACACCACATTTCCCATTGCATGATTTGGCGGGGGAAACACGGTTTTTCAAATATTTGCTTCACTAAAAAAAATAAAAGACCAAACATTTTCTTTCTTTTAACAAGGTGTATGTCCTTCATCTACTTCATGTCAGCTTAGTGTTATATTATCACTCTAGTCTATACCTTTTCAAAATTTCTATTCAGAAATGAAAAACATTTGCATCATATAATTTGTTGCATGTTAATGTACTTTTGACTATAATTATGGATCGAGATAAAAATGAGCTTCATGTCATTGACATTTGTAATAAGGTGCTGGCCTATTCTCTTACTGAACCCGGAACATTATTATATGTACAGATTTAGATATGTTGAGATGTCTAACATAGCAATGTGACATTGCTCAACATATTTCTACAGTTTTGCACAACTTCTGTTTTAGGAAAGAGGAAATGCACTGTCTCCCGATTAAGAATCAATTAACACAGAGGTTTACTGGTGAGACAGCCTTCCCTAAACACAAACATTCAAACAGTTTAGCGTGTTTACCCAAACTGAATGCCTAAACCACCTGAGATCCCAGTGCAGCTGCTCTGTTAGCCTGCCATTTGGATCCAGACACACCGCGGATCACCGGGTTCCCATGGAAACATTGTCATCACATAAAAAGAATACACTAGACCACGTCGCCGAAAACAGCACAGCAGATGATTACGGTTGGCATTAGGTAACAAGATTTGGACCATCTCCTTAAAGGGATAGTTCACCCCAAAATGTAAACTGTGTCAGTAATGACTCTCCCTCGTGTTGTAAACAAACTCATAGTAGGGCGAATCATTCTGGTAGTAAAGCTCGGCGGGACGCCGCTGGAAAAAACAGTTTGAGAGGATCGCCCCCGACAAATCTCGCGAGAATCACGACATGCTTTTTGGCAACTACGTCACACACATCAACAACAACATAGCATGAAGACCAGTGTTGGGGAGTAGTTAACTACAAGTAGCGACGCTACTAACTTAACTACATTTTTTCGGTAGCTTGGCGGTAGCTCAGTTGCTTTTTAAACAGTGTAGCTTTTCCTGTAGCAAGTAGCGGTGAAGCGCGAGCAAAAGTTTTCGTTTGTCGAGCCTGCGCGAATCAGCGCGATGCAAGGATATTCTTCTTCTTGTTAGATTACAAACTAATTTTTTCAAACTCAAGTTTAACTACTTTAACTTTACGAGTAGCTTGTCAAACTACAGTTTCAGAGTAGCTTCTCCAACACTGATGCGCGCATTTCAGACGTGACGCAAATAAATGCAGCGATCCGCAAGTTTTGTCTGAGTTCTTTAATGGTCTAGTGGGAGATCTTTTTGATTTGATTTGATTTTGATTTGATTTACTTTATTAATCCCAGGGGGGAAATGTATATGTCACAGCAGCACATAAATACAATAAAAATAAAATAAAAACATAGCAACAACATACACAACAACAACAGGTGTTGTACTCAAATATCAATTTTTCAAAGCATTATGACCATGATTATAAATATGACCATCATCTGCATCATCTTATATAGCACTGATTGTAAAATCTAATTGCAGTTGGAAAAAAAGATTTTCTAAAACGCTCTTTGTAACAGCGTGGATGAATTAATCTTGAGCTGTGGGTACTCGCATAGTACCCACCCTTTTGTCAAGCGTGTCAGAGGTTACAGGTTCTACGTTTTTTTCTCTCTCATCAAAACTGAATATGTTCATCAGTGGTTACAGTCTATATCAAGCAGGGACACGTTTTGTGCATTTTATTTTATTTCACTGGAATGAATACACCTTATTCCTACGCCCCATGACACTTTGCGCGAATTATGGGTGTAACTTCCATTGAGATGTAAACAATCAGTGAAAGGCTCGCTCTATGAATACCATATGGTAAAACTGTGTCACAACGAGATGACAATAATCGACTCACCCTTCAACCATCGAACATTAAAATGAAATTTAAAAGCGTAAAAGAATCAACAAGGTACTTTCAACAGACCAAAAATAGCCAGAGTCTTTGGTTAAACATCACTGTAGTTGGCAAATATGTATAAAAAGCCTCAATCAAAAATGTTCATCGGCATTACGTGACACTATATCAAAGTGATTTTCGTAGTTTTGACAGATTATAAATTGCATTTACCCATAAAAAACAAACCTGGAAATAGACGTGAGGATTTGAGGAGAATAACGAGAGATTCTTCGTGCATTCCAGTGAATTGTTAATGGAAGATCGTAAATTAAATTTAAAAAAAATAAATGTGCCATATATGTTGTCCTTTTTCATACTTTTACAGCGGATTGCAAAGGAAAAAATAGTGAAATCTCATTTAAACGCCTCCAGTTTTCACTTTGTTTTGCCTCCAGTTAGCGCCGTGACGTAACTGTGACGTCGGCGCAAAAGGGGTCTATTAGGGGCATGTATAGTGGGGTGGATTGATGGTGGCAACTCTTAGCATGAAGAAATGCTTTTGTACTGACTGTCTAAATTACACACAACAGAGTTTACCCTGAAAGTGATTGCTGAAGACTTACAGGGCCACCGAATGAGCAAAGCTGCGTAAATGTTATTTTGGTATTGATCTTCGAATGTCCCTGAGGCTGTTTGGAGTGAAAGTAACATTCACCAAAGCTGTGTTTGGTCACTTGTAAAGCGTACCGTTGAAAATCAAATGGCAAAACTAAACGGGATTTAAATATTTGCAAAGTTACACAATTTACACATTTTTATGAAAGCCATATTTCTAACTTGTACTGAACTGTTACACTTTATCTTTCCAGTGTAATATTGTAAATTAAAGCTGGATATTGAACATATTTTATTGAACGAACATTTTGTAGTTCATTGAGCGATTTTCACATAAAACTAAATGTTACTCTTCTGTTTCATGACAAACTGCGACTTTATTGACTTTCAAAATCATATTTTAAATTGACAAACATCACATGTGTAATTCAGGGCACAGTTCAGACGAATAAAAAGATAAGTTGTCTCTCGCCATTGACTATCATACATATTTTTTCCCGAAATAAGGTCCCATGATCCGGAAGCAGAGGGGAGGGGCTTACCGTACGTTCACACCGCCGCCGACTTGAGCTTCCAAAGCGGCCGAAAGTCATTCATTTTCAATGGAAGCTGGCTTCTCTCAGCTGCAAGGAGCGTCAAATTCCTCAGCGTTGCGTTTTGGCCGTTTTGAGCGCCAATCAGAAAGTTGAAAGAAGCTCAACTTTATGGTAATGAGCTGTGGCAAAGTTCAGTGGTTCAGTGGCAAAGCGCCAGCAACCAATGGGAATATAGACGTCCTTTGCGCCGGCTGATTCCGGAGAAACACACAATGTAAACTTTCGTTCGTACCAAAACATTAGTTCCGAGAAAATGGAAGAGAAGCTAATAATCGCCGTTGCTGTGATTCCCGCTGGTTTGGTATCATTTATGACATGACGTTGTTTGCTTATAGGGACCGCATGAGCGCAGCTTTTCTTTGAAATATTTACGAACGCTCGTTTTATAGCGGGAATGCAGTTAATTTGCTCATGTGACTCCGATTTGAGCACAAATAATAATAACAATAGCTAACTATTTCTTCCCGACCAAACGTGACCAAAACGGTTATAAAAATGCTGTCATTAAAAAAGGTTTCTTCAATATATTGCTTGTTTTTTTCTGTTTATTACATTTCATGTTGTGACACTTATTCTCCCTACAACGTCAGAGCGTTCAAAGCGTCAACAAGCTTCCCCGTGCTTTTTGACAAGCGTCCTTGACAGTGCGGCCAGAGCTTCTTTGACGCTCAAGTCGGCGGCGGTGTGAACGTACAGTTAGGCTCTCTATTTGCTATTTAAACAATGTGGTGCAGGACGTGAAAATGATAATTGCGTCAGGCTGAAATAGCAAAAAAAAACAAACACTTTTGCCTGATGCTACATTGCGTCGGATGCAAGATAGGGACCATTGAGTTTTTACTCAATCATTCGATTCCTTCAAACAGCTGATTCATTCAGGAATTAAATAAATGGCTCTCTTTACGAATAAACGAATGAATTGGTTCACCAATTGATTCGCTCAACACCATTATGACATGGAAAGAGCCTTTTTTGTTCTGGTGGAAGCTTTGATCAGGTATAGAACAAGTTAAATAACTTATGTTAAGTAAGTCTTAAATAAAGTAGAGCCAGACCGATATATCGGCCGATATTAGGCATTTTCCATAATATCGGTATCGGCAGTTATAATGGCCGATAAATGAATATTTAAAAAATAAAATAAAAACGGACGAAACTCGCTTTAATCATCTCTACTTGGCCTGTTATATTGAAAATGTATGTTTTACAATTTGCAGTATGATGTCATCTATTGCTAAATTATGGCTCATCATAGACTAGCTAACCACAAAGCTAGCTAATGCGACTATCATCAGTGGAAGACCGCTAATGAGCTTGGAAACCACAATGAACTTTTTCTGCCTAAATAAAGTAATGATAACTGTATTTATAACTAGCATATCTCTAGTTACAGTCCCTGCATTGTAAAATGTAAGTTATACTTGCAAAGAGTGAACATTTAGACATAGAGAAAAAGTATTAAACGGATCTTTTGCAGAAAAGTTAGCTTTTCTTTCACACACGAGTGAAATCCAACAATATTTAATAAAAAAAATATCGGCCGATATATCGGATTTTAAAACCCCAAAATATTTGTATCGGTATCGGCCTTCAAAATCCTTTATCGGTCGGGCTCTAAAATAAAGACATGGTCATGAGAATATGTTAGACTTAATAATTCATTATGTCCACCATGCTTAAGCAACTAAGCGACAAACTTTCATCTTTGTACAAATGAACAACCATAAAAAGCACTTTCTCTGTGAAGATAAACCCATGTGGACAAACAGGCGTTGCAAGATTCTTTAAGTATCTGCGTCTGACTCGATTTACATTCTCATGTCTTATTGAAGCCTGAGTTAAATGAAGCTGGCTGATAGTTGAGATATTGGTAGTGTGTTTTCAGACTCTTGCTTTGAAATGCTCAAGGAAAAACTGACAGCTGGGGTGAACTCGTGTGTGTCTCAATAGGAATCATAACTGACACATAGTAAAAGGTCTTAATTCATAAAAGGTCTTCATGTGACTCTCATAAATTATACCACAAGTCATTTAAGCCTGAAGATTTCCACATGGTGAGGGCAAGGTCCAAGCGAACAGCCCTATACGGCCCTAAAGGTTTAAAGGAAGATCAGTCAGGTAGTATCTTTAGCATAGCATTTATTGTATAGTAATTGAATGGTTTCCTCTTCCTCTCTCAGTTTTTCCATCATTGACCGCAGCAAAATGCCATTGGGAGAGGATGGACACTCTTGGAAAAAGAAAACATCGCACATCAAGGAAATCTATGACTTCAAAGATGTTTTGGGAACGTAAGTATAAGAACATTTTCCTCCCAACTCAGCAGATCCCGCTGATGTTTGCATTCGTCGTTTCTTCTTGGCATTAATCATATTTATGCTGCAGTTTTGGGCTGAGGATCTTTTTGTGGGCGTGGCACTTCCCTTTGATTCCAAGTGCATGTTCATGATGTTTGTTTAGGAAGTCAAGCTTTTAATGGATTTTTAATTGGGAACATTAAGTGTTTAGTGACTTGGCCTATTCTGATGAATCAGAGTATAATGTATGTGGAAATAACCCAGACAGCAAACTGACATTGAATCAACGTGGAAACGACGTCTCTCATGACATTGAAACAACGTTGATTTGCTCATCGAATTAACGTTGAACCAACGTCAGACGCGGCATTCTTCAAAGGTAAATAAAATCGAAAATTGGTTTGCTTTCATAACGTTGAAACAACGCGTTGATTTCAAGTTGATTTTCCGTTAGTTTTGAAAGACTGACGCGTCTGACGTTGGTTCAACGTTAATTCGATGAGCAAAACAATGTCAGATCAACGTTGTTTCGATGTCATATTTCCACGTTGATTCAATGTCAGTTTGCTATCTGGGAAGCGAGATCTTTTACGTCTTAAAGGTACAGTAGCAAAAATAGGCTTTTCATTTCAAAGGTTTTGGTGTAAGAAACCTTCACGAAAACTATTTCTGTAAATTAGGGGTATAACGATATATACTTTTTTTTTTTCCTGCCGATGTATAATCATCGATCTTGAAACATGGATTTTTAAATCGTAAATAGTTTGGGTCAAAGAATCGATTGAAAATACACACAAAAAAAATACTGATTAATGTTGATGAACTACATGTACTTGCTATCGGGTTTGGATTCGAAAATCAAAGGATTTGTAAATTGTGATTTAATTTCTATAGGATAAAATACTGTATTATTGTTTATTTGGGCAAACCGAAATAATTTAAAGGGGTCTTAGAATATAGCGTTTTTTTTTTTCTTTATCTGCATATGAGACCTTGAGGAATTTAGTATTATTATTGAAATATTTGGTTTAGTTTACTGACTCAATCAAAATCAAATCAAATCTCATTGTAAATTGGATTGAGTCTTTCTAAATTTGCAAAAAATCCTCCCTGAAATTGAAAACCAGTGAATCCCCAGCTAACAATTTTAGGTTCTAAGAATGTTTTCATAACGTTATAAAAACGTTATTTCTGAATGTTCTAGGAACGTTCAAAACGTCCAGTTTTTTAGACGTTGTTTCAACGTTATTTCTTGGTTATAAGAACGTTTTTGAAAACGTTATTAGAACGTTCAAAACGTCCATTTTTTTAAACGTTGTATTAACGTTATTTCTTGGTTATAAGAACGTTTTTGAAAACGTTATTAGAACGTTCAAAACGTCCATTTTTTTAAACGTTGTATTAACGTTATTTCTTGGTTATAAGAACGTTTTTGAAAACGTTATTAGAACGTTCAATTCTCCCGTTATATAAACATTGTATTAACGTTATTTCTTGGTTATAAAAACGTTTTTAAAACGTTCCAATAACAACCTGAGGATAACGTTTTAATGCTAACGTCTTTAGAACGTTTATCAATGTAATATAACGTTGGCACAACGTTATAATAAAGTTACAGCAAGAACGTTTTTGATAACTTTCAGAGAACGTTATCCAATGTTCTGAGAACGTTCCCTGTTAGCTGGAAGATACACACCCCTACTAACACTAATGTAGAATATAGCTCTTTAAAACAAACCAGATATGCAGATTTCAACAGGGAGCAACAATTCCCACAACTTCTCACACGTCTTTATGAAACTGGCCAGGCCGTTGTGCGTTGAGTGCATGTTACTACAAAGATGCTTTCTGGACTGGTTATCCATTGATCCTCCTTATTGTTTTGGCTCTTAAACTATTTTATTAAAGGGATAGATCACCCACAAATTAAAATGCTGTCATTCATTTCTTATCCTTATGTAAATTCAAACCCACAAGACTTTCGTTCTTCTTCTGAACACAAATGAAAATCTTTTTAATGAGAGCTGAGAGATTTCTCTTAACTTGACTAATTAAAAGGCGATATTTGACCGGCATAACATCAACATGTCCGGAAACTCTGTTCCACACGCTTTACTCAGAGCTGGTTTAAAGGTGGCTATTGTTAGGGCTATAGCGGGGGCTTGCTTAGATTTTTGATGTGTGAGATGACCTTTGGCCTCTGAGTGGGAATACTCAGAGCCCATGTCCTAGGCCTGGATTCAGTGTTAATGGGATCTTCAGTGACATCATGTCTGCAGGAACGGATTGGGACGGAGAGTTTTAGGATGGTCTGGTTTTCTCTCTAGGTTTAATGAGACATTATGTTTTAAACAGTTCCAGAATCCAATCCAATGTTAAACTAAGTCTGTGTTTCTCTTTCTCGAGATTTCAGTCTCAGTATCGGCTAAACTCTATTCTTAAGGTCAGTTTGGTGTGTTGTCCAGGCTTGTTTGGGGAAAGATCAACAGCTCTCTACATCGTTCAACTGCGAGCTCGTCGTGGGTTGGTTGTCTTGGCAACAGGAGGAGACACTTTCCATATGGACTATAACTGTTGCTATGGAAACAAAGTTTTTATTTTCTATTAATAATCTGCCGAGTAAATGTGTAAGGATCGAGAGCCTCAATGTTCAGTCTAGTGGAAAAGATTTTTGGGGGCATTTTGTCCAGTCGTGATGCTCTGCTTGACTGCGCTGGATGGGATGTTACACTGATCCTCATAAAACCTCATCAACCTAAACAAACTCTTTAAACATACACTCAGCCAGCCTCATAAAATCTAGTTCATAAACTGAAGAACATGTCGATACGATGTCAAACTGGTAATGTGCTTCATTAAAACCGCTAATGATTAATTGAGTAGGTGAGAGACTCTGGAAATGTAAGTCGATGCATCTTTGAAAAACCAAAGCGACTACTGTACAATACAACTTATGACTTATCTGGATCAAACTGGAAGGCCATTTCGGACAAGTAATAAACCAAGGTTGTTAAGCTAAATTTATGAACGGTAATGGCCAGCTAAAACACAGCATCTTAAGGTGCATTCAGTCAGCCTGAAGTTCATGGTTCAGTTGAGTCTATTCATCATTCATAGGTTTTTATTTGGATATTTTCCAGATTCTGCAGTAGCACAGTGGCACATATAATGTTTGCGGAAATTTTAAGGTGTCCGTACAATGTAATTGACCTTTGGCTAAGCCACGCCCTCAAACGCGGATCCACAACAGAACCGGAAGACAACACAATGCTGAATAAAGTCGCAGTTTTTGTTATTTTTGGAGCAAAATGTATTTTCGGTGCTTCAAAACATTGTAACTAACCCACTGATGTCACATGACCTACTTTGATGATGTCTTTATTTCCTTTCTGGACAAGGACAGCATACCGTACACACATTTCCAATGAAGCTCTCGGAAATATCTTAAACTGTGTTCTGAAGATGAACGACATGAGGGAGAGTCATTAATGACATCATTTTCATTTTTGGGTGAATTAACCCTTTAAGCTCTAAGGTATGGGTGATACAATCAGGCTGACTGGATTAGCATCGATACATGACAGTATCCTCATTTACGTGCTTTGTTTCAGAGTGTCTCCACCTCGATGTAACCCTTCTTGAAAGGCATATCAACTACAATGTATATTCCTTAGTCCGACTTGAGGATGATTCTTGGACGAAGCAGACTACAGCAATGCAACAGCAATAAAAACCATATTATTTGAGCACTCGATTCTGATCAAACAGGACGCATGTTGCGTTGTGATACGAGACGTTACAGATATATTTCAGCACATTACAGATATCTTACGTATTCCTAAAGTATTTCGATTCTCACGAAAGTGGTGTTTGTTGTTTGATCTGCTTGTATCCACGAGCAACACACTGTGTATTTAGCTTTTGGGCGCTTGTTGTTTTAACAGTTGTTGTTGAACTCGGAGCTAAAAGCGGTCATGCTTCTTCACCTCCTCCACCCAATCCCTCGTGCCCCGCTCTCATGCAGTTATTCTGCAAACTCCGTTTATCAACACCATAATAACTTCCTTTAGTAAATGTTTGACAGAGTGACTCCTGTGGACACTCTTTCAGATTAAACAGACTGTTTTCTGAGGATGTCGTTAAGAGGGTTGGGTAATCTTCCATAAGTACACATAATTGCTTCGCATATGTACATTAGACTTACATTTGTGTCAGTGTGCATGTGTGTTATTCAAATAGAGATTTAGTTACATTTACAGTTACAAGGCTGCCTTTATTTGATTAAAAGTGAAGTACAAATATTAATGTACAATTTAAAAGACCTGTTTTCTAATCAGTTTTGTTTTAAAATGTAATTTATTCCTGTGATCAAAGCTGAATTTAGGCATCATTACTCACATAATCCTTCAGAAATCTCTCTAATATGATGATTTGCTGCTCAATTACTATTTTTATGAATACTGAATGGTTATTATTATCAATGGTTCCTATATTATCTGTTGAAAGGAGTTTTTGTTTCAGGATTCTTTGATGAAAAACAGCATTTATTTTTAAACATAAATATTTTATAAGATTATGCACTTTTAATGCGTCTTTTTGCTGAGTATTAATGTATTTTATTTTGTTAAATTTTAATGATAGTGTACACTCTGTTAAAAAAAAAACTGTGAAATTTACGGTAAAATACCGGCAGCTGCGGTTGCCAGTATTTTACCGTGAAAAATATGGTGGCAATCTTTTATGATTTACGGGCAAAAAAAAAAAACACAATGTAAAGAAAACTTTCGGTAAGAAAATGTCAGCTTGGATTCCAGTATTTTACTGCTTAAATTACGAATATTATGGTTTCCAGGAAGAAAAAAAACAACAAACAAAAAAAAAAAAAACTAAGCAGCACAACTGCTCAAAATTGATGATAATAATAAGATTCGTTTTTTTTTTTTTTTTTTTTGCAGAAAATCATCAAATTAGAATGCAATATGATCTCTATTTTACATTTGTGTATTTGTTGTGTATCTTTTACATTTGGCTTTTTCTTTGAAACCTGAAAACCCAAAGATTTTAAAACAATGTTTAAATAATAGAAGGTGTATATAGGAAGTAAAACTGAGTTTATTAACTAAGAGAGAGAGCCGCTGGCCAGTATCCAGAGCTATTTTTGGTTAATAGTTTAGGGTTGGCAGTTTTTGTACCACTAATAAAAATATTTATTTGCACAGCATTTTTATGTGTCAGGATGCTGTGCTGGACATATTTATATAACAGCCTAAAATAGAATAGGTGGTGAGAGCAAATGCTTATAGGGTCTAAAAGAGTCTCTATGATAGTCAGATCCCTAGCTGTGGCTTTTGTCAATAAAACATTCAATTAAATACTACTCTTCAATTAATAAATTAAATTAATACTACTCTTCAATAGTTTGGGGTCTGTACTTTTTTTAAAGTCTCTTTTACTCACCAATTAAGGCTGCATTTATTTGATAAAACTATTGTGAAATATTATTACTATTTAAAATAGCTGTGTTCTTTCTATGTCATTTTGATTTAAATGTCATTTATTACTATGATGCAAAACTGAATTTTAAGCATCATTACTCCAGTCTTCTGTCACATGATCCTTCAGAAAATCACTAAGAAACATTTTTTGCTACACACATATATATTTTGTAACTTAATATGAAGAGCTCTTTTCCAAAACGCTATAAATCCATTTCAATAGTTTTCAGGAAAACTACATTTTTTACCTAGACCCACACATTTTGTGAATATTCAAATTATCCTGTTTAAATGTTTTATTGGTTCAGTCTGAACATTTTGAACAATAATTATTAAATCAAACAACAATATTGTTAATGATAATTTAAAAGTTAATTTTATTTTTTTCCAAAACGCTATAAATCGAAATAAACCTCAAACAAATAGTACCAATTTCAACATATGCATGAAAAAAAACAAATTATTAATACCAATTTCAACATATGCATGAAAAAACGAATTATTAAAAATGATCAATATATGATAACGATATTCAAAAAAGGGATGGGCACCCCTCCAGCACATGCACACACACACACAGGCTACATAACATGTGAGCAAAGCGGAGCAGCATGACGCTTAAATATAAGTTAAAAAAAAAAATAATAAAAAAAAAATAAACATTTCACATTTGTTTTTAATAATATTACATTACTTATTTTTATTATTTCATCTATGTTGAGTAGGCTATGAAAAGGGAACCGCATGAGATGAGATAGGATCAAAATTCAAAAGCTGCCCAATATCGGAAAATATTTGGAGTGCGTCAGACATGATTTTGACCACTTATTAAGTTTTGTTTTGTAGAAAGCTTGTAAATTTCGTTTCATATAAATTGTATCTTCATTTTAATAAATGTTTCATCGACAAATTGACTGGATTAATACATTAGAAGTAAATATCAGACAATATAATCAGGACACAGAGGCGCGCAGGTGAAGCGGAGCGCGTCTCATAATATGAACCGAAACACCGCGATGCTTGCCTCACACAGGCCTGAGAACTAAGCTACAGAAAGCTTTAAATATCTACTTTTAAACAAAACAATTAAAAACTAAAATAAATTGGCAACTCTCTGCGTATGTAGGCTAATTCGAAGTATGCGTTTTTCTATGCGCGTTCACTGCGAAGATGGCGAGTAAGCATCATCAACTTTATCTTTGTTGCTGACACTGACAGAAAACACTAGTTTATTAATAAACAATTCAAATGTTTCATGCATAATCATTATATTGCCGGTTCTTTGTGGCAAGCTTTATGCATACGTTGAGATGCGGAATATGCAATTAAAAACGCTCATATGGTTTCTCTCCCATTTAATTAAATCAATAAATGTGATTACTGATAATACAAAATGGCTTAAATGATCTACTACTAGTCGACTAGAAAACTAGGACTCATTTTGAGGAATGAATGAACATAATAAACCTCTGTTCAGAGTGCCGCCGTGCTGGATTGTGTAGAGCGCTCATTGAATTTGAGGATTTATCGTGTTTAGGCTAAAAACAGGGCTGGTGCTTATCGCGGCTTGGGAAGAAACTGTATCTTGCAGTACATTTTAAACAGGGAAATATAGCGATTCGGCATGAAACGTTGATAGAGCAGTGAAAGGGTTCTGTCCGCAGCAGAATGACACGACAAACTCATTTTTTTTAAAAATGTCGTTTAACGCGTTTTGGAAAAGAGCTCTTCATATATATATATATATATATATTAGGTGTGCTGTGCAAAAATTAATTGCGATTAATCGCATCCAAAATAAAAGACTTTGTTTACATAATATATTTGTGTGTGCTGTATATAATAATTTTGTATATAAATACCTATGCATGCATGTATATATTTAAGAATTGTTTGCTCTTAAATTCTGTATATATAAATACATAATCTATATTATATAAATATAAATATTTTATATATGAATAACCCATTTTCTTAAATATATACATGCATGTGGGTGTATTTATATATACAAAATAATTATATACAGCTCAAATATATTATGTTAACACAGACTTTTATTTTGGATGCGATTAATCGCAATTAATTTTTGCACAGCCCTAATTTATATATATTCAACTGAGAAAATATATATATCATTCCAATAGATATATCGACATATATATGACCCCAAACTTTTAAACAGTAATCTAAAAAAATTTCGATTTTCACCTGCTTTACGATAGCCTAATGTTTTTGACTTTGTGTGTTTTTTTCTTTTTTTGCATTTAATTCTGCTCCACAACAGATCCCAACCTTATTAGTGGCACTGTGCGAACTATGACACTTCCCAGCGTGCTTTGCGGGGGCTGGCGGTTTGTGGGTGGTTTAAAAGCACTGGAATAATCTAAAATCAATTGGGAGAATGGATCGCCTGTGCCCGCTTCTGCTGTTGCCGCTGACCCGTGCTCTCTCATACTCTCGTCTCAGTGATTGATGGACAGTAAGAGCGCGGGCCGGTCAGCAGTTCTGTCGGGTCAGCACATTTGTGCGAGATCTGCTTCGCTTTATGCGCCTCTGGACTAGCAAGGCTGCATTTGGGGTTTCTCAGGAAGACACATGCGTCCAATAGCATGACTCGCGCTCGTTCTGCCCGGGACACACACACAGGTGTATGGAGGTCCATTCAGCTGCTGTCCATCGTCAGAAGTGCATTAAACCCTCCTGAAAACTGATCATTCAATGAAAGAATATTCAATTTATTCATTACTTTCTAATTAAAAAGTAAATAATAATTGTATGCTTTCTTTGGACGTTAAACCAATGTCCTTGGGATCACTGGTACCATCTGTATTGCCTTAGCTACAGGAAATGTTGCTGTAAATTTAGCAGTGTTATATTAGTATTACTTACTATAGGGGTGTGTGTGTGTGTGTGTGTGTGTGTGTGTGTGTGTGTGTGTGTGTGTGCGCGGCAGACATTAATAACCCTGAGGAGTTTGTCAGCTGGTTAAACGGTTAAAGTATGTGTCAAAGTGACCATGTATTTGCAAGTAAACACAGTAAAAACAGAAAGAAAATGCATGAGTATATTGGATCCGTGCATTCGGTCTTAAAGTGACAGTAGCCTTATAAACCTGCTGTCGTTATCGATGTTAATCAAACAACAACATAAAAAAAGAGAAAATCTCTCACTTCTCTTGACTTAATAACTTTTGCAACTTAAATATATATTTAATTTATAAGGCTATGCATTTGTTTTGTTTTCATAAATTTGATTATTTTATACAAATTGTGTAGTATTCCTTAGTTTTTCCGGTTGGTCTATTTCACTTGTCATTGCTCTCTATAGTAGTTTGTTTTCTTTGCTCTTTCTTTATCACTGTTTATACATTGAAAGGGTTATAAGAATTATGAAATTTCAATGGTATCAAAAATCTTGACTTTATTTAAAGCAAAAATAACTAGTGATGTATATCGTTATCGTGAAATATAAATACTCAGATCGTCATATAAGATTTTATTATTATATTATTAACTATTTTATGGTCTATAGCAGAGGAAAAGTCCATTTCTTGTTTGTTCATGCTTTTAAGAGTCCACAAAAAAGAAAAAGAAAACCAGTGCTGTTTTAGTACTATTTTTACTGTATGATTATTAATATTCTGAATTAGCTGCTTTATATATACACTGAAAAAAATAATATACTTTATCTAATCAATAAAATTGTGGCAACATATTACAAGCAATATTATTAATTAAATTGTACAAATTAGAATTAATTAGAATGTTAATTTGATTAACTATTACTCAATTCTAATTTGTTCAATTTAATAAATAATATTGCTTGTAATCTGTTGCCACAATTTTATTGATTAGATAAAGCATATTCATTTTTACAGTGTGTGTATATATATATATATATATATATATATATATATATATATATATATGTTTAAGTTTTAGCAATTTTTTATGTGCTTAATATTTTAGTTTTAGTTTTTATAAGATTTTAATAATTAGCTTTAATTTATATGCATTTCAGTTTTAGTTTTATCAATTTTCAACTTATTTCATTTCACTTAATCTACCTTGGCAACATTTTCGTTAAATCAGTTTTTAAATAATTTTTAATATTTTTATTACAATATAAGTTTCAGCTTTAATTACCAATAACAATGCTGATCTATATGATATAATTATACAACATTTTTCTGTGATCAAAGATGTACTTCGTTAGGGGATTCCTTACACTGTACGAGCAATAGTGATAACGATGCTAGTTTTCGCCTGGTTCTGCTATACCGTAACATTATCCTGTTTAACATCCGCAGAACGTTTGGGTTCTGGGAGACCCAGTGATGATGAGGCAGCGTTTCCTCCAGGTATACTTGATTTGATTATGAAGAACCCATAATCCCTCAGAATAGGCACTGAGCTGAACCAAATCACGGCTGAGTTGCCATAGCGATTTAATGGTTCCTTTCATTGATGTGAAGCAGACTAGGGCATGTTGAATTTCCATTAGCTGCTTATTAGCAGATGCAGTGACAGGCTGGTGTGAGTGTTGGTTGTCCTCCAGACTGTTGTCAGAGCAGTTTAGGTGGCAGCGCAAATATTTAAAGGGAAAACCACATGCTTGGTATTAGTGGACATTTGATGTTTGTTTTTCTCTGTAAGGAGAGAGGAGATTAAAGGTATAGGTCACCCAAAAATGAATATTAGCCCATGATTTACTCACCCTTAAGCCTTCTTAGGTGTATATGACCCTCACTCGTCCCGCTCGCCATTAGAAACACGACGAATGGCGACTGTAGAACGTAAAAGCCCAATCTCAAACATTTTGGGCGATCTCGAAACACGTTTTCGGGCAGACTCATCACTAGTAGCCTAGACTTGCTGTTTAACGACTGCGCTGTGTTACCGGAAGGCGTGGCCTCCTAGGGCAGCGAAGCAAGTGCATTGTGGGAGTTGTTGTCTTTCATCCACATAAGCCAAAAATACATTTAGAAAAGCTAGAAAGCTCCAAATTTAAAAATAATTTCACAATTCTTCTACATAAATGACCCATTTTAAATACAGATTATGACATTCTTCTTTCAGACAAAAAGAGTTATATAATTTTATAATGTAAATTTATAATATAAGCTTATAAAGTCCATCAAAGTGCATCCATCCATCATAAAAATACTCCACGCGTCTCGGGGGTTAATAAAGGCCTTCTGAAGCAAAGCGATGCATTTGTGCTAGAAAAATATCAATATTTAAAACTTTATAAAGTAAAGTTGCACGATATTGATATCGGCCGATATATGCTCATTTTTAATGTTATCGTTATCGGCCTGGTAAGAAAAAGTGGCTGATATATTAAAGCCGATAAATAATGTATTATTCCCTTCAGCTGAGACACTTGTTGAGAACTGTTTATGTTTTTGAAATTCTTGAAATATGATTGAAATCTCTTCAAAAAAATGAAAATATGGTCCGGGACAACATGTGCAACGCAAATCTGTCATATCGACCGAGAACATCATTATAATTGTGCGCTTCGGACATTGTGAGACTTTTGTTTTTGTAATCAGGCTCTCAAAATTAGATAAAAATTTTGGATTTAAGTTTATCGGCCGATATATCGGTTATCGGCTTTCAAATATAAAGAATTATCGGTTATCGGCCAATATTTTTATATCGGTGCCTCCCTACCATGAGGTCATAAGTTGTGCTTTATACTTATATAGGAGAGCCAAGACATTTTTTAATATAACTCAGATTGTATTCGTCTGAAAGAAGAAAGTAATATACACCTATGATGACTTAAGAGTGAGTAAATCATGAGCTAATTTTCATTTTTGGGTGAATTATCCCTTTAAGTCTGCGATTGTGTGTGTCGCATGAACACTTTGTTATTTACTTTTGTTCAAAAACGGATTGTACTGTCTGGGTTTTAATTGTTTGTTATGTGCTAGTGGAGGTGTGAACGGTAACTAAAAGTGTGTGTGTGTGTGTGGGAGAGCAGGTGTTTCTACCAGGCTGGTAAACACCATGAGGTGTCCCTGTGCATATATTATTCAATCACCAATCCTTTTGCACACACACACACACACGCACGCATATAACACCCACAAACACAACCGAGGTGTGTCTTCTGCCGTGTTTATGAAAGGTTAATCCCCCCCCCCCCCCATCAGTCGTTGCATCATCAGCCCCTCCCCCCACTTCCTCTTCCTCTGGCGTGCCCGTCGTACACAAGCTGATGAACTCTTGAAGGTGAGGAGCTGTTGATGAAGTCATACTTTCACAGGAAGGATGTTTTTCTCACTGCATGTGACGAGAGACTGAAGTGTGTTCTCCATATTAGTCATGCACATCCAACCCACTACTCTTGTGTTTTAGGCCCCTATTTTAAGAAGTATGAAAAAACAAAGTCTAGAGACGCTTGAAAATAATAATAATTCACTTAGAACACATGTGCAAAGTGCACGCGCAGTTTTTAAACACGTCAATCTATCGCATATTTACATAGGAAACGATAGAAAAGCACTGTAATGCAGTTTATACTATGAAGGAGATTGGTTTAGCTCAAAATATTATGTTATCTGAACCACGTAGCTAAGTTGAATTGACAAAAGATAAAAAGTTGTGATGACAAATCATGAAAATAATAGTTTACAGTGAAAGGTAGCTTTTTGGAAGAGAATAAATGTGCCTGTTTGTACGGAGAGGTCATTACGACTTAAAGTTAAATAAAGTTACACAAAATTATAATAATAGTAATTTTTTTTTTTTTTTTGGATTGGCTGTTGTAAATAAAACAAATGTGGTTTATAAAAACCTGAAAATGTCAAAAATTCTAAATATTTTTGAGATTAGACATTTGCAAGGTATCACGACTCACATCATGTTATAATAAAACGAAATTTCGTAGCATAAAAAAAAAAAAACAATATCAAATAAGTGACGTTTTCTCATTGGGACGATCACCTCATTAAAGGTCATGTGGAAGTGAACCTCTGTACTAATAGTGTTCTCTCTCCACAGTGTGTGAATAACGTTTGGAATGGGCTGTTAGTGTGTCTCGTAGTCTAGTCATCACAGATAGTGTGTGTTGGTGTTGAGTGGTGTTGTCTGCCGGCTATCCTCCGGGCTCGGCCGACGGCCAGGTGTGAGGTCACAACTCCTGTTTTGGAAACGGAAATATCCCAGGAGATCAATCAGTGCTGCTGCTGTGTGTGTGTGTGTGTGTGTGTGTGTGACCCTGATCGACCACGCTATAAGTGCTCTTCTCTGAATCACACGCCGAGTGGAACTGTTCTCATCCTGTGTGTACATATATGTATACATATATACTGTGTACATATACACATATATATATACATGTAAATATAAATATATGCACACATATATATACATATATGTGTGCATATATGTACACACAGTATGTATGCATATACTGTATATATATATAGACCATTTCACAAGATGTAAACGACACTGGTCCAGAAACACTTCCTGTTTCAGTTTGTAACCGTTTTCTTTATTTCGCATGTAAAGAAAACATCTTAAAGAAGTTTGTTTAACTTTTTGATTCAGTTTTATATGTTCTGTTGGTTGTATTTTATCCCAGCTTTTATGTAGTGTTAAAAAACTGAAACAGGAAGTTTCTGAAATCTTGTGAAATGATTATTATATATAAAATCATAAAAATATAAAGCTGAATGAGATGAAGCTGAAATAAAATAAAATATAAATATTCGACAAAACCTGAAAAAAATGACTCAAATAGTTACTAAAATGACTAAAACTGAAATTAAATAAATTTAGGCTAAATAGAAATATTTTAATAAACAAAACTAATAAAAATGACAAAAGCGCACAACAAATTGACTAAAACGTACACTGAAAATATAAACATAAAGATAATTCAAAATGCTACAGTAACATACATTTAAAAAAAAACAATTTTTTAACCATTCAATGAAAAATAGAAATATTTTTTTAGTAAATATAAAATCTCGCTACGATTTAAAATGCTACATTCTTTTATGGTGTGGACAGAGAAACACGCCATTTGTTAAACAAAATCTAATATTTAATGAAAATATAAATAATTCTAGTAAA
Organism: Pimephales promelas; assembly: GCF_988280905.1. Classification (NCBI taxonomy): domain Eukaryota; kingdom Metazoa; phylum Chordata; class Actinopteri; order Cypriniformes; family Leuciscidae; genus Pimephales; species Pimephales promelas. Next base: position 1,450,046 of record NC_142789.1, on the reverse strand, counting down.
TATAAAAATACAGTGTTTGGTATTGTAATCGAACATTAAAAAATAACATTTGACCTCTAGTTCATCAGGTTAAGAATCAATGCATTTTGCAAGCAAACATGTTTATGCAGGAAGTCCCTACTGTACTGTACTGTAAATAATTTGTGTTAATAATTAAAATAATATGGCATGTTTTGGATCAGCCTGATCAGTCCAAATCCATCTTATGATACAATGCTGTTCTCAGATCAGCTATTAAGGGTAGCCTGAGTTAAACTGAGATATATTGCATCGGTCTGACTGGATTCACACACAGGCTCGGTCTGGCCTCCAGCACATGAGCTTCACCTGCTTGTTGTTTATTTTGGGTAATGTTACGTAATGCAGTCCGCAGAAATGGCGGGTCCGTGTCGAGTCTGTGGGACCTGCGCCAAACTGAATTTAGGCTGAGCACTGCCTCGGGAAGCAAGATGTCAAGTGGTGTCGCTCTCTTGAGAAATGAATTAGTTAATTGTTTGTGGTATTATAATTAGATTGAATTAATAGTTTTCTAAAGAATGTCACACCGCCGTGTAATTTGTTTACCTCAATTATACTACTTGAATCTGATTGGTTGATGAACGTTCACGGCAGACCAATAAATCAATACAGTGCAAGCCGATCCACTTTTCCATGTTGATAAGAGCATTAAAATGAGAAAAAATAAAGGGACAAAAAGAAATCAAGAGACTTCAAAATGTGTGATTAATTGCGATTAATCGCGAGTTAACAATGCGATTAATCGCTATTACATATTTTAATCGTTTGACAGCACTAATTTTGATGTTGTGACACTAAAAGATACAAGTTTCTTTTTAAAATTCATTATCATATTATTTTAGTTAAAACTCATAAATAACTAATGTTAGGGAAATCTTTTAAAGTTTTATTGCGCGTTTCTGAAAAAACAAAAATAAGTAAATATCGGCCGATATATCGGAATATCGGATTTTAAAACCAACAAATATTTGTATCGGTATCGGCCTTCAAAATCCTTAATCGGTCGGGCTCTAGTAAAAATGTAAGTTATAATTCTAAATGTAATGACACTGACACGTTTTTTCATGTTTAATTTGGAAAAGCTACTTGCTATCCTCAAGTTTGCGAGGGGCGCTCCTGTAAAAAATAAAGTGGGTGAAACTTCCGGTGAGGCGGCGGAAGTAGCATTCCAATGGTGTTTTGTGTGTTAGTTAGCGAAGAGGCTAGCTGTTTTTCGGAGAATTATTTTACTATTTAAAGACGCAAATCTTTATGAGAGATGTCGTTACGGAGCTCAGGGGCAACATGTGCTGTTCGCGGCTGTATTTATAACCGGACTAAACTAATTCACTGGCTTAAACGGGATTGTTTTGAACATAAGCTGAAAACGAAATCAGAGTGATCCTGCCAACGACTGTAACGTTAGTTTCCATCACCTCCCAAAAGACGACGAATCTTCCTGTGTACATTTGTTTAAATTCTTAATATTCTATAAACTCTATCAGCATGTGATTGGCTGTTCGCTACTGATGTTACACCTAAACTCAGGATCAAAGCCTGTGGTGACAGAATACCAAATGTGCCAGTTAATGTTATTCATTTATAATTTTGAATAAACTCAAAGCACAATGACTAAGTGTGTATTTTTTATTTTAATTGTTTGTCATCTCACACAACTGTCTGTCACCATGCCTTGATGAGTATTGATTATTAATAATACTTCCAATCAACTACTGCGGAGGGTAAAGGCATTGTTATTTCACTTTTTTTAATTTGGTTGAGGTTTTGTTCCCACATCGTTAGCTAGTTTGGATCGCTATAACTTGAATGACTGTCAACTGTTGAATGAACGAGTGTCAAGCATGTCGAGTCGCGCTTTGTTTACTTCCAACCAGAAGTCGCGCCCACTTTTGGCGCAAGGCCTCATGGGGCGTAGGAAACTTGTGGATAAAGCAATTTGTTGTATAAAGTGATATTGAAATAAACAGATCAGATGCTTTCTTAACCGCTGTTTTCTCACGCTGTCATTTGTGTTATTGAGAGGAAATCACATATATTTTGCATATTCATCTAAACAGGATGTGCTTTCTTTTCAACCCTAAGTGACGAACATGAAGGGCCATTACATTTCCATGAAGTATCCAGAAGAATGTTTCACAATTAGCCATATGATAACCTTGTGATAATCTTTTTTCAAATAATTGGTTAAAAAAATGATTGGTCTCCATGATCTGGTTGCATTTGTTATTGAACTATCTCTTTAAAATGTGTTTCCGAGAAGGCTTTCTCGTCTGCAGTGAGATGTGCGAGTCGCGTAACACAGACTGGAAGTCGCTGAGCGAGTCCTGACCTCTTGTTTCCTCTCAGGGAAACCACAATTTCTCCAGCGGCCAAACCAAGCAAAAGTGTGTTTTTAATGGTATGAGAAAGAAGGAGAGAGAAATAGAAAGCATGTTAATGGGAAAGAGTGCTTAATGGAGGGAAAGAAACGAGAAAGGATTGAGAATGTGACAGTATTATTGACATTATCACGATGTCAATGATTGTTCCTAATGGTACTCCGAAACATGCAGTGTGACGAGCTTGCTGAACAAATGACTCAAATAAACTGGATTATTTTTCCGCAGCTGACAGCCAATCACGAAATGGGTTTAGCATTAAAATGACATCAAATGACATTTTTTTTTAGACTTTATAACTTTTCATAAACAGTCACAACAACATACAATCTTTCAGAGCAATCGTTTATGAATGTTGATAAAACAAAATTGATATGTCAGATGGTACATTGGTCAATAAACATGTCATGGAGTCGTAAACACAATCACTTTTTCCCAATACTGCAAATACTTATCCATCTGTAGGTTTAAAGCCAAACAAAATGGCATTCTTTCAAGCATAATGTTATGATTCCAGATCATGTTGTGGAGTCCATCTCTGCCCCAGCGTCCCTCTCTCTGTCCTCTTTGTATTTGGGGAAGTATAATGAGGAAGCCACAACAGACAGGCCTGTGTTTTAATCTAGTCCACATCCCCTGGTCCAGCAGATGGCCGTCCTCTTGTGTCACTGACCGGAGAGGAATGTGCTGCTTTGCCCCAGTTCCCCGGCTCTGAACTGAAGACGAGGATCACTAATAATCATACTTAAGGTTAAGCAATCTCCTCGCAACCCAGATCAGCGCACAACCACCTACCTAGAAACTGTATAGCAGGCAACACACTAAATAATAATTGATAATTCCGATGAGGTGATAATTATTTTCATGCTATGTCTAGGCGATATGCCCCAAAAATAAAATCTCGATTTTTTTTTTTTCAGAACGACTGAATCGCGATTTCGATTCTTTTAATCTTTAACTAGACAACTTCAAATCGTAACTTCAATATGATTCAAGTGACATTCTCTTTATTAACCACGACCTGATCAACATGCTGGAAATGAATAAAATATGCACGAAATATTTAGGGCTGTGAAACGATTAATCGCGATTAGTCGCTTCCAAAATGAAAGTATATGTGTGTGTGGTGTGTATAATTATTTTGTATATATAAATACATACACATGCATGTATAGATTTAAGAAATATATTTATACACAATTAATATTATACATAAATATAAATATTTGATATATTAATAACACATTTTTCTTAAATATATACATGCATACAAAATAATTGTACACACCACACACACATATATTATGTAAACACAAACTTTTATTTTGGGTGCGATTAATCGCGATTAATGTGCACAGCCCTAGAAATATTAAGGCAAATATTGTACAAATGTGTCTTAAACATACTCAGAAGTAAATAAAAAATGTAAAAACGGAAAGTATTTCGTAGCCAAAATGTAATAACAACAAATAACAGCAGTAATAGGCTATCATTAACTTCAAATTCTTCGTAAAAACTAAAAATAACAGCAGATTTCAGCCTGTCACCATCATACAAACATATATACCAAACATACAGTAGTAGCTCTTTACAGGTTTTTATGTTCCAATGCGCTATTTTACTATGCACTGATATGAACATTTTGGCCGAGTCCGAGAACCGATAATTCTTTATATTTGAAAGCTGATAACCGATATATCGGCCGATAAATCTAAATCCAAATTTTTATGTACATTTTGATTACAAATCTCACCATGTCTCAAACACACATTTACAGTATAACGTTCTCATTTGTAATTTTATGTAGCCGATATGACAGGCTTGCGCTGCACATGTTGCACTTTACTGTATTTTCCTTTTTTAAAGTGATTTCAAGCAATTCAAAACCATCATGTTGAACAGTGTGCATCTGAGTCTCAGCTGAAGGAAATAATACATAATTTATCGGCTTTAATATATTGGCCAAATTTTCTTATTGGGCCGATAACAATAACTTTTAAAATGAACATATATCGGCTGATACCGATATGGTTGCCGATATATCGTGCATCCCTATATTTTCCTTGTTGCACTCGTTGCGTCTAGAAACTGTCTTTGAAACTGCATTCGAAAAACATGGCAGTCAAGTTAAAAAAAGTTAAACTCGCCCGTCTCTTATTTTTTTCAAAGCAATAACGCATTTCTCAGTGAACCGACGTGTTCATCATGTGGTCGGATCATTTTCTTGTCTTAACTGTTATCATAGCTAAATTGTCAACATGTCTAATTGTAACATGAACCGATTTAAAAATAATAAAAACGTGGAAAAACATTAAATTCAAATTCATCAAAAAAAAAAAACGTAAAAAATCACCAAGCCCTAGTTATGGGCACTAAAACTAGAGCCAGACCGATATTATCGGCCGATATTAGGCGTTTTCCAAACTATCGGTATCGGCAGTTATAATGGCCGATAAATGAATATTTCAAAAATAAAATAAAAATGGCTGAAAAACACTTGAACCATGTCATGAGTGTTGGAGTTGTATAGTTTGTCCACCAGAGGGCGCTCTACATCGTTCCTGTTGGCAACACTCGTTGAGTTGGTCACGATACATACATTGCTTGAATAACAATTAAAAGAACATCCCCATCAGTTCTCTTAACTCAAATAAGCATAACAACATTTGTGACTTAATTTGTGAAATAAATAAATAAATAAAATATCGGCCGATATATCGGAATATCGGATTGTAAAACCGAAAAATATTTGTATCGGTATCGGGCCTTTATCGGTCGGGCTCTAATTAAAACTGATAATAACTGTTTGATTTTCTATTGTTAGAATTCATAAAATTGTTACTGGCCAAATGGCAATTGACTCATATACTCACCAACACCGAATTTAACTCTCATTTTGCGTTTGGCGAGTGTTCATTTTAAACAAATTTTAGCCTTTCTGCATGTGTTCGTCGTGTGCATCCAGTTGTCAAACCACATTGAGTTTGATGAGGTCACATGAGGTCCGACATATGCACTGTTTGCTGTTTTACGCTTGTCATGCCAATATCTGTGTGCCATGTTCAGTTGTGTGTCCTCAGCGTCAGCGGTTTAGCCCACAGTCGTCCCCTGTCCTCTGGTCATGTGCTGAGGACACATGTACGTGCGCAGGCTTAACTATGCATCATATCAGTGTTTGTCCTCGGGGATAAGGTTGCCTGGCCGGATCTGTGCCGCTGAGGAGCGATAATCACATCCTGTTTAATAATGAGTTTGCTCATAATCTTCATTCCATTCTCAAATATTGAACAGGCGGGCTGGTTTGCTGATGAAATCTGAGCGTTTAGGCCTGATCACAGATCATGTTCGTGATGTTTCTCTGTGAACAACTGAAGTTGAATCAACACTCTGTAAATACATTTTTTATTGCTTAGTTGGGGTTTAAATTAGAGCCAGACCGATATTAGGCATTTTCCATAATATCGGTATCGGCAGTTATAATGGCCGATAAATGAATAATATTTAAAAAATAAAATAAAAACGGACGAAACATACTTCAATCATCTCTCCTTGGCCTGTTATATTGAAAATGTATGTTTTACATTTTGCAGTATGATGTCATCTATTGCTAAATTATGGCTCATCATAGACTTGCTAATGCCACTATCATCAGTGGAAGACCGCTAATGAGCTTGGAAACCACAATGAACTTTTTCTGCCTAAATAAAGTAATGATTACTGTATTTATAACTCGCATATCTCTAGTTACAGTCCCTGCATTGTAAAATGTAAGTTATACTTGCGAGGAGTGAACATTTAGACATAGAGAAAAAGTATTAAACGTGTCTTGTGCAGTAAAGTTAGCTTTTCTTTTACACGTCTGTGAAATCCAACAATAATTAATAAATAAAAAAAATATCGGCCGATATATCGGATTTTAAAACCCAAAAATATTGTATCGGTATCGGCCGTCAAAATCCTGTAATGTCATCGGTTTGGATCGGGACAAAACCTGAACTAAAAACCTGAACCTGAAATCTATTCATCATATAAAGTGAGCGTATCTCTTCACGGTTAAAACATTTTGTTTTATGACCTGTTTGGACCTTCTTAAGTTTGATTACCTGGACATAATCCTCTTTAAATGACTGTTTCGAAGATTAACCAAGTTTGGAATAACATGAGGATGATTAAATGATGACAAAGTTTTCATTTTTGGGTGAACTCTCCCTTTAATCTCTTCTAGAGAGCTCGCTGCCGGTGCTGTTTTCCCTTCACAGGAAGTCTGTTACATCTGCTTCCTGTTTCCCTGCTTTCACTATAGTGGATGCTTAATGTGCAGTGATCATTTGAACCAATGGGCAGGGCCTCAGAAACTAAATATTGTTGTCACGTTCACAGTTGGAGATAAGAACTCAAATTTACATGGAAGAGCTTTTATTGCTTGCCATTATGCCCTTGTGTGTGTGGTTAGCTCTTGTTAAGACACGTCTGTTTGAGCATGTCAACATTCGTCCCATCTGTGACTTGCACTGTATTTGTCGATCAGATTACTAGTGAAATGACAGGAGCGCTGTCCCAGCATGATGTTACTCCTCCCAGCAAACTTAGGAATTTTGTTGTTGTTTTAGTTAGTGGCTGCCAACTATTTCTGACCCAGGAACTAATGATATTTTAGTGCTATGTATATAGGCTAGTATTATAGTAATATTTTGAATGAGCTTTTTAACATTTTCTTTTCTTTTTTTTAGTTTTAAGAATTGTGTTGATTTTTAATATATATTCATATGTAGCTTTATTTCAGTTTTAGTGGTCACACTTTATATTGTATTTAACTAAATGCACTAATTAGGCACAATGTACTTATTGTGTTGTATTGAAAAACACTTGTGCTGCTATTGAGGTGTAATACGGGTAAGGATAGGGACAGGTTTGATGGTATGCTTAGATTTAAAGGTGGGTTAAAGTTTAATATAAAAATATGTATGTACACAATAAATTAATTGTATCAAATGATTAATTGAAATGTTATTACATAATAGTTTAAGACACTTCATATAAATATTAGGGCTGTCAAACGATTAATCACATCCAAAATAAAAGTCTGTGTTTACATAATATATGTGGGTGCTCTGTGTATAATTAATATATTTATATATAGGAAGAGTTCAGATGCAAAAGCCTCTAAATGCCAATTGAAATTTGAAATTTTCTTCTAAAATGACCATTTTTATCAAGCTTGTATATTTAAGTTCAGTAATTTCACTTAAATGACAAATAATAGGTAATCTTCATTGCCATTTAAGTGAAATTATATTCATGAAATATTCATGAAAATGTTTCTTAAATATATACAAGCATATGTGTGTGTATATATATATATATATATATATATATATAATTATACACAGTGCACCCACATATATTATGTAAACACAAACTTTTATTTTGGATGCGATTAACTTTTTGACACAATTTTGGTACTTTAACTTATCTATTTCAGTTAGTTGTCAGTGAAACATTTAAAATGTTTAAGTTTAATGTGTTTTAACATTTTTAAATGTAATGCAATATGGATATATATTTCAATTATCAAAAATCTTGGTAACACTTTACAGTATTGACTAACACAAACTAACAATTTTTAATTTTACAAACTAACAATTACATACTCAGATCATTATTTAACGTTCATTTATGTAGTTAGAAATGCTATGAAATGCATATGCTATTTATGGTCTAAATATTTTGTGTATATACAGGATTTTGATGGAACCCTAATGGTCTGTTGACGCCTGGTTTTATTGTATTCTGATTGGTTATTTGGATTTTGTCTTACAGAGGGGCTTTCTCTGAGGTGGTGCTCGCAGAGGAGAAGAGGACGAGAAAACTAGTGGCGATTAAGTGCATCGCGAAAAAAGCTCTGGAGGGGAAAGAAAACAGCATTGAAAATGAGATCGCTGTGCTCCACAAGTGAGTCATTGAAACAGATGTTTTAGTTCACTTACAGATGTATATGACACACACACACATTAAATATCACACCCTAGCTGTATGAACACTGTTGTAAAGTCCATGTTCATCTAATATGTAACAGACATGTTATCTCAGGGAGAGCGGACTGCAAGTGTGTGTTAAAAATCTCATGTTTAAACTGCTGGAATCATAAAGCTCTGTGGGAATGACTGAAGCCGGAGCAGCCGACGCTATTTTTAGTGGCTGGGTTGCCTGGGTTACCACAGCCAAAGAGGCACAACGTTCACAGAGATATTTGAGGCAACGTGTGAATGAGGAAGACACATTTCTCAACAATGCTGCTGGCACCAGTGAAATGGCCTTAGATTTAAACTACGAATTACCGTGCTTTCCACCCTCATATCCCCCTGAGACGAGAGATTTATGTATTTTTTTGTTTGGAAAAAAAATCCTCCGATGACACAAAAATCGTCATTTTGCGTCATCTGAGGATGTTTTGTCCAGAGGCTAAAGACTACAGTCAGTATTCGGGTCTGTCCCGCATGTCCTCAACCCGCCAATAGAGGGCGATCTCACTCACAGAATGAACACATAGTGTCGGCCATCTTTGTTTGGAAGCTAAGCTAGCAGGCTCTTGTTCACTGGAGAAAGCGAGACTTCCTTAGATTTCCACGACGCATGCGCGAGAACTGAACTGAAGTAGTGTAAGGAGATCGCAATTCTCGCGCATGCGTCGTGGAAATCTAAGGAAGTCTCGTTTCTGGCCTACAAGGAAGAAAAGGAATAGTCGAATAAACTCGTTATTTTTGTTTGTTTTTTGGCACAAAAAGTATTCGCGTCGCTTGATAAACATATAGTTGAGCCACGGTAGTCACTTGGGATATTTAAACATTTTCTTCATTGACTTTCTGGGCCGTCAAGAGGCAGTCCCTTAGGAGCCAATGTGGTAGTTATACAGCTCTCAAATTTAATCAAAAATATCTTCATTTGTGTTCCGGAGACGAACGAAGGTCTTACGGGGTTGGTACACTCGCTTACAGTGAGTAATTAATGACTTAATTTTCATTTTTGGGTGAACTAACCCTTTAAGGCATAGTGGGCGTAAGCGGCGTTTACGTGCGTTTAGCGTACACTACATCCCTGACTATAAACTGAACTAGTTCATTTTAAAATTTGTGAACTGAACTTCATAGTTCATATAGAAAGTCCTAACCTTCCCAACACTGGTCATTTATAATAGCAATAGTATTCATTAACAATAATCCTCTTGTTGTGGAGTCGTGCCTGCCCACAGTTGTGTGGGTCGGAGTGGTGAAGGAGGCAAAGGCGAGGCCACCAGAACGGAGGGAAGGGGAGTGGGTGAGCGTACATGTTGCTGAAGGGAGAGAAAGAATGAGAATGAGTGGAAGAGATCCTCAGTGACTCATTCAGGTGCCTCTGTCGTGTCGGATTGCCAGTGGGAAGGTGTGTGGGATTCCACCGTTCGGCTCAATTAGAGCCCCCGCATGTCGCACACACACTCACGCAGTCCTTCTGTAAGTCAATGAAAATCCCCTGGACTGTTGGCTGTTGTGGGGGCAGTGAACACTGAGGGTCAGGGGTCACGGAGGAAGATGCGTGACAGTAGTTGATACATCAACTCTTCTTTGTTATGCACTAGACTAACACAAAATCCTCCCCCTCATAGACCTTAGTCAGAATAGACGGCATATTTAATTTGAATGAACTCAAGGCTGTGTGGGAGGGAAGTACAGTCTGTTCAATATGTCACAAGCTGCGTTCTGATTCTCCAGTGTTCACTGAGAGTTTACTTCATATTATGCCATTCGTTTATTTGGACTTCCCCGAATCGGCATCAAACAAAGATGAAACTTGTGTCAGACAGATTTGGGATTGAGTACGATGATGATGACGTCTTGTACCTATGGAACCACGTAAAATGCGTAAAATAAACATCTTCATATATGGATACATATAATACGCATCAACACCCCCATCCCTTCAAATATGGGTGGATTCCAGCTGTGGCGTAGCCTGACTAACGTAGCCTGGGAACGACATGTTCAAATTTGAGGCGTGGTTTACGAATACCCAGAGCCGTTTATTGGGTGCTACGAATGTCTAGCCTGGTTAAAACATGACCATTCTCGGTTGTAACTAGGGTTGGGTATCGAGAATCGAGTATCGATTGGAATCGGGACTAACTTTTCGTTTTTCCCGGAATCGTTCAAAAGTTAAAATTTCGATTCCTAGTTTCGATATTCACAGTCCGCCGAGCGGAAGAAGAAACCGCTGAACAACACCAACGAAGAAGCGTCTACCGGAAGTGTTGGCATAACCGCGCGAGTCGAACATGAGTACCTTACGTCGGAGATCCAAAGTGTGGCTTCACTTTTCTAAAAGTAACGAAATCTCGGCAAAATGCAAAATTTGTGACAAAAGGAGTATTTTTACTGAAGGAGTATTTCTTTCAGAATGGATTTTTTCCTTCAGAAAGAGCGTTGGTTAGCAAGGTTAGCTAAACTTTTTTGACCCTGCCTCTTAAAAGAATCGGAATCGAGAATCGTTAGGAACCGGAATCGAAACAAGGAATCGGAATCGGAATCGTTCAAATTCAAACGATACCCAAGCCTAGTTATAACTGAGTTCATTTCGTTTCCAGAGGGGCGTCGCCAACAGACGTCGAGGATAGACCTAAAACCAATCAGAGCGATGAAGGAGATGACGTATGCAGAGCGGATGAGAAACATCTCCGAGTGTTGTTATTTGCTCGGTTTTTAACAAAAAGGAAACGTTCAAATCGCTTAAAACAGACGCGATAGCTGATTCCAACGAGTGATGTTCGACGGCGGCATCCATCTTTGTAATTTAGGCTACTATTCATCGTGCAAGTCATCGTGTAAAGCCCACCCCACGTTTCTGATTGGTACCTCGATTTCGACGGATTGGAAATGGGCTTGAATGAGCTGTTTGCTAGAGTAACTTTCAGAGCAAATCTACATTTTCCGGAAGTTGTCTGGGTTTTCCCAGGGTACCTGTACGTAGCTCATAGCCAATCGTTTCAATTATACTAGATGACATATGTAGAGTGAAAGAAATTCGAAATTATTAGTTTGTTCAATAACCACGCATAAACAATATTCTCTCAAAAATACAAACATGTACATACATGTTGCTCACATATTATGGTAGTCTTGTTTGTGCTAAATAGAGTGTAATTTCACCTGTGCCATTAATATGTTTATAAGCACAAATGTCAAGGCATGTCAGAACATCTCAAGGACCCCAAAGGGTTAATGAAAAAAAAAAAGTCATTTCTGATTCAATTCCGTAATTCCCAAATGAGTAGTTTAGTACCTTTTTCCTTAATCATAATAATAAGTTTAGCTCTTTTGTATTATTTTTCGCTCAAAAATGAAAGTTTGTGATATTGTGATTAGTCTTGTAGCTTTGGTGGATTGTAAATCTTTTTGAATAATGTTTTGAAATTCCTGGAATAAAATATAAAATTCCTCTAATAAAAATGTTGGGTTGTTTTAACCCAACTTTGGGTCAAATATGGACGAGCCCAGCCATTGGGTTACATTTTTAAATGACATTTTTAACCCAATGTTTGAGTTTTTCAAAATTGGGTTAAAACAACCCAGCATTTTTTTTTAGAATGTAGAACCACTGAAGGCCGCTGATCTAAAAAAGTGCTGGGTTATTTCAACCCAAATTTGGGTCAAATATGGACAAACCCAAATGTTGGGTTTAAAAATGTAATTAAAAAAATGTACAGTTGAAAGTTAAAGTTAAAGTTTTAAATGACATTTTTAACCCAACATTTGGGTTTGTCCATATTTTACCCAATTCTGGGTCAAAACAACCCAGCTTTGTTTAGAGTGAAATTAAAGATGAACCCCTTTCCTCCATGCGTTTGTGAGATGTGCCTGTTGCCTTCTCGCTACGAGTGTCTCGCTGTGCCAGCTGCTCTGCAAATGTCACATTATGTTGTTGTTAGTAACATGTCCTACAGTATGTTTGTAATAGGCATGAGACACTTGATGAAACTCTCTCCCTCCCCCTCTGTCTGGTTTTCCTCTCACTCTCTTTTTCAGGATTCAATGCACTCAGACCTGGTTTCATATTTACATTGCATCTCAGGCTATAGACAACTAGTAACCTGATTCCAGGTCCCCTTGGTAAATATTTATGACGCATCTCTGGATCAGTTTAACGGTATAGAACATTGTGGCAGAGATTGGTCTGGACCAGGAGAGATCAGCTTTCATGGAGATCGACTGCGAAGCTCTAATTAACAAAGCATGCGTTTGACACTTTCGGCTCAACCCAAACAGATGGTTTCGAGCCTTGAAGGAATATTTCACGTCGACAGCACAAAAAATGCTCCATGACTTTAGTGTGATGAAGTCACTATCTAACCTTTCCTGTGTAAAGTTATATATGATGGTGCCTAGATGTTTTGCCTTATCTCTGGATTGACGTGTTTTTCCCCCCATCTTTCTCTTGCTCTCAGGATTAAACATGCCAACATAGTTTCCCTGGAGGACATCTACGAGTGTAAATCGCACCTCTACCTTGTCATGCAACTGTGAGTGATTGATCTTTTATTTGAACGTTTGCTGTTGTCCCATATTTCCAGCTTTCCACAGAGTGCATGAGCCGACCTGCGAACAATTCAGCCATTATCTAGTGCAGCTGCCATGTGCTGGATGCCGTTTTTAGCTCCTTATCTCAAACTCACTCATTTCCGTGACTTAAAGGCTCTCTAAGTTGAGCTTGTATGGTGAATGAATCTAAATGCAGGCCAAAAGCTGTATTTTAAAGCATTTGTAAAAATGTAAAAGTATAGAACAGACATTTATTCGTATTGCTACCATACATAAATGTAGACATTTAGACCCAGAATATTCTCTACATGAGTATATGAACACATTTTTGTATTATACATGTGTTCTAATTGTATTCTAGGATATGTCTCCTCTATAACACAGTGTAAGTAAATGTTACATTCTCAGCCAAAGGAGACACTGTAACGACATCAGCGGAAACTGCTATGATTGCAATATACTGGTTTAGCTTTGACATCATCACATTTGTGTGCTTGCCTACATTGTTCGATTTTCTGCGTTATTCGCATCTGTAGCAAACATTTTTATTGAACATTCCAGGATTTTCTCCATATAATGGACTTCAATGGGGTCCAAACGGTTCAAGGTCCAAATGAGAGTTTCAGTGCAAACTGTTCAAAGGGCTTTAACCCTTGTGCTGCATTAGATTTTTAACACCGTTGAGTGCATTAAGGACCAAAAATGGCCACATATTAAACATTGCCTAAAATATTATATATTATTATTATTTTCCACTTTTACCAAGTTAAATCTTTTAACCAGCATCAGTCCTCATCATAACTACCAAAAATGTATTCAATTTCAGGATTTCTTTAATTACCAGTTTTGTTTGCGAAACCATCGATTTGTATAAGAGGAAAAAACACAAAAATTCAATTATTTTCAATAAACTAAATGCAAAGAGAAAACTTTAGATTTGGATTATCACAGTCCCGCTTTGCAAAAAATCCCACTTAGCGCGTTAGAGACCAAAAATGGCCACCTATTAAACATTGCCTATTGCCTAAAATAAGGTGCATTTCCACCCATAGGGAATAAATATGTAGTGACGTCATCTGGTGGAATACACTATATAATGCAAATATAATGCTTTTGCTTCAAAATGAAAGGATGTTTGTGCAAAAATCATGTTTCATGTATTACTGACAGCCTCAGTTTTAATGGGTTTCAATGGGCCATTTTTGGTCTTTATGGTGCTGAGTGTTACTATTTGATCTACACAGTGTGTGTTATACATATTTTGCAAAATGGGATCACACTTTTTACATGTATCCAAAAAGTCACAATTTTGCCAAATTTCATACCATTTGCATTAAAACAGCCAAAATGGTCAAAGAAATTAAACTGCAAAAGACCAAAAATGCCCCTAATGCAGCATAAGGGTTAAACGATGCCAGACGATGAATAAGGGTCTTATCAAGCGAAACGATCGCTCATTTAAAAAAAATAAAATAAAGTTTAAGTTTTATAAGCTCAAATGCTCGCCTTGCTCTGTTCTGTGACGCACGTTTGTGACTCTCCTGTTCGCACTCGTTCATCAAAATGAACAAATCTTTTTCCGAGTCATTCATCGAACGAAACGAACGAATTGACTTGAGATTTGTGCTTATAAAAAGTAAATTTTGTTATTTATTTATTAAATGAGCGATCGTTTCGCTTGATAAGACCCTTATTCATCATCTGGAATTGTTTAAAGCCCTTTGAACAGTTTGCACTGAAACTCTCATTTGGACCTTGAACCGTTTGGTCCCCATTGAAGTCCATTATATGGAGAAAAATCCTGGAATGTTTTCATCAAAAACCTTAATTTCTTTTCGACTGAAGAAAGAAAGACATGGACATCTTGGATGACACGGGGGTGAGTAAATTATCAGCAAAAGTTTTTTTAAAAGTGAACTACTCCTTTAAGTTAGTGATTGCTATCAGGATGTAAAGACACTTTCAGCCAGCAAAACCACATTCCACAAAGATAGAGCAGGTTTATGACATCTTCAAAGTTGCGTTTCAAGAGCGAGTCACAGTAATAGTGCAAAAAGTGTGCTGTCATTTCCTCTGAACTCAAGATCTACTGATAGACCACACTTAGACTTACCATACATGGAGATATACCTACACTGGTCAGTTTAAAGGTGAGGTGTGCAATTCCCCCTCTTGCCTCATTAAATGGAATCACAAAAGTAATGATTGTTAAACTATTTCTACTGAAAACTCCCTCGATCTGCCATTGGTTGATTAAACAATTAGCCACATTCTGTTGGTTGAGCCAGAGTTGCTGTGTCTGGTTGGGGTGCATTTTTTCTGTACAACGCCGTAACTTACAGCTTAAAGGAGTAGATCACTTTTAAAAAAAACTTTTGCTGATAATTTACTCACCCCCATGTCATCCAAGATGGCCACGTCTTTGTTTGTCGGTCGAAAAGAAATTAAGGTTTTTGATGAAAACATTCCAGGATTTTCTCCATATAATGGACTTCAATGGGGTCCAAACGGCTCAAAGTCCAAATGAGAGTTTCAGTGCAGCTTCAAAGGACTTTAAACGATTCCAGACGATGAATAAGGGTCTTATCTAGCGAAACCATCGCTCATTTACATTTTTTATTTTTTTTTAAATACGTTTTATAAGCACAAATGCTCGCCTTGCTCTGTTCTGTGATCCGCGTTTGTGACTCTCCTGTTCAAACTCGTTCATCAAAATGAACAAATCTGACTGACAGACAAGAACTGTTTGACCTAAAAATATCAAAATTGAAAATATTGTGGAAACAAAGACACCTACATCTTGGATGCCCTTGAGGTAAGATAAAACGGTAACACTTTACAATAAGGTTCATTAGTTAACATTAGTTAACTACATTAGTTACACTCTAAAAAATGCTGGGTTGTTTTAACCCAATTTTGGGTCAAATATGGACAAACCCTAAATGTTGGGTTAAAAATGTAATGTAAAAAATTAACCCAACAGCTGGGTTATTCCATATTTGACCCAAAGTTGGGTTAAAACAACCCAGCATTTTTTAGAGTGTAACATTGAACAATACTTCTTCAGCATTTATTAATCTTAGTTAATATTAATTCCAACATTTACTAATACGTTATTAAAATCAAAGGTTAACATTAGTTAATGGACTGTGAACTAACATGAACGCACAATGAACAGCTGTATTTGTATTAACTAACATTAACAAAGATTAATAAACACTGTAACTAATGCATTGCTCATCGTTAGTTCATGCATTTGCTAATGTTAACTAATGAACCTTATTGTAAAGTGTTACCGCTAAAACATACCAAAAATTAATTTCAAAGTGAACTATCCCTTTAACGTTGAAATAATGACACACTTCATCTACGAACCCACAGGAGACACACGACACAATACTAGAATCTATCGTGTGTCTTTAACAGGCCCCGTAGAGATACAGAGGAGCAAGTAATGGATGACTCTGTGTGTCCCCCCTCGGCTCTCTCTCTCTCTCGCCCCCTCATACCGTCAACCTGTTTTAATTACTCGTGTGCCAGAGCGCTTCGCTATTGTCTTGTCCACTGAGAAATCAAGGAAAAGGCTAAACAACCACACGCACACGCTGAACGGAGCCGGGGAAATATGCTCACACCTGCGCCTTCACTCCTACCGTCCCAAATGTCAGTAGAGAGAGAGAGAGTTAGATGTGTATATAGAGAGGACAGACAGATTATATCACGGGTGACAAAAGATGGAGAGAGAAACACAGCAAAGGGTCGCTCTCCACTACAGCTGTGTTAACAGAGAGATCAAGACTGACAGAAAAGGATGCGAGAGATGTTCATTGTGGGATTTTCCGGGTGATGGCAGCTCTGCATGCAGACAGCAGGACTCCAAGCTTGCCAAGGCTTTCAACTCCGCGAGATATTAACTGTGTGTGTGTGATAGCACCCACAGTCTTGATGCTTCAAATACCACAGACTATGAAATCCCACCCTCAGCATTGCCTTCATCCCACACACACAAACAGACAACACACTCGCTCTGAATAAAGTGTCACTGTAACCACAATGCTTGTGCTGAGAAGTTAGGAGGAAACGCACAATACACAAGTGGGTGAATCTCACCCCAAAATCTAAAGAAATTATACAATTATTTCAGGACTAGTGAAATCGATTGCATTGTGAAATTATTTTCATGACATTTAAGCACAATTCAACCCCAATTTTCATCACCATAATGTGAAAAACTTCAGATTTTTATTACTATACAAACAAAACATTCTCATTGCTATATATATAAGGCTAAATTATATTAATTACTATAAATACTAACATAAAGTGTACCAAAAATACCAAAAGTATACATGGAGGTGCCGGTGAGATTGCGTTCTCATAAATGAACCGAAACTCAGCGTTTAAAGGAGTAGTTCACTTTTAAAAAAAACTATTCCTGATAATTTACTCACCCCCATGTCATCCAAGATGTCCACGTCTTTCTTTCATCAGTCGAAAAGAAATTAAGGTTTTTGATGAAAACATTCCAGGATTTTTCTCCATATAATGGACTTCAATGGGGTCCAAACGGTTCAAGGTCCAAATGAGAGTTTCAAAGGACTTTAAACGATTCCAGATGATGAATAAGGGTCTTATCAAGCGAATCGATCGCTCAATTAATAAATAAATAACAAAGTTTAAGTTTTATAAGCACAAACGCTCGCTTTGCTCTGTTCTGTGAGGCGCGTTTGTGACTCTCCTTTTTGAACTCGTTCATCAAAATGAACGAATCTTTGTTCATGTCATTTGGTTCATTCAACGAGATGACTCGGGAAAAGATTCGTTCATTTTGATGAACGAGTTCGAACAGGAGAGTCACGAACGCTCATCACAGAACAGAGTTATAAACAGTTATAAAACTTAAACTGAGTTATTTATTTATTAAATGAGCGATCGTTTCGCTTGATAAGACCCTTATTCATCGTCTGGTGTCGTTTAAAGCCCTTTGAACCGTTTGGACCCCATTGAAGTCCATTATATGGAGAAAAATCCTGGAACGTTTTCATCAAAAACCTTAATTCTTTTCGACTGAAGAAAGAAAGACATGGAAATCTTGGATGACACGGGGGGTGAGTAAATTATCAGCTAAAGTTTTTTGAATAGTGAACTACTCCTTTAATGTATCCAGTTAAAAAACCCGGACACCACCACACAAATGTGGCTTTTTTTAATGACTGTCCAACTACTGTAACAGTCTATCACGGGCTATTCTAGTTGCATTTTTCATCAATTTATTTCTTAAATTATACATTGACTATGTTCTGGCCTGCGATCTAGTGTGAAACATATTTTACTTGCCGACCCCTGACCTAGATCATCCTTACAAATAGTACTACAGTGGCACCATTTTATAATGATGGTATCACATACTGGATGACCACTAACTGGCATATTCAAATACTGTGCAGTTTACTTGCTCTTGCAAAGCATGTCCAAACTTATATGATATTACCATAATATATTTGTAGTGCGAGAGAATAATCATACATCTGTACATCTGTTAGTATAGGTAGTGTCACCACTTCTGAGGAATGAAATCGACCTCTTACTACAGCACTTTTAATGAGTTATCTTGTGAAGTTCACCACTATGAGATTGAGCGAGTTAATGTGTCAGAGAGAGAGAGATGAATAGTCTTTCAACGTAAACTGAGTAAAACAGCTTCCCCTGGTGGTGACGATGCGCTACAGCATCACCGTGTGGTTGTGCTGGGATCCTGCTGTGCGCCAGTCTGTCTCGGGGAAAAAAACAGAGACAAGTGAGCATGTGCGTTGGTGTGTGTGAAAGACGGCTTTGCAAGCATCTCTCTGTTTTTCCATTGGCAGAGTGTCCGGTGGCGAACTCTTCGACAGGATTGTGGAAAAAGGATTTTACACTGAGAAAGACGCCAGTAAGCTGATCCAGCAGATCCTGGACGCTGTGAAATACCTGCACGACATGGGCATCGTGCACAGAGACCTGAAGGTGAGGCGGCAGTCGGTCTACGACTCAGTGCCAGTTTCAAAAAGTTCCCATCCAGCTTCATCACTTCATTCAGGAGTCCTTGATAGTGCTCTTGATATTAATAGTTGGGTCTTTGCCCCCAGAGAACAGGAAAGTAGTTCTAGGTAAATGGATCAATCAATGTCTCGGGTCCCATTTTTCAAGTTCAAAAGGAAGGATCTGTAAAGGGACACTCCACTTTTTTGGAAATAGGCTCATTTTACCACTCCCCCAGAGTTAAACAGTCGAGTTGTACCGTTTTCAAATCCATTCAGCCGATTTTCTGATTTTTTTAGAAGAATGTCAGTCACCAGACAGTTTCTGGTCTCACTGATATCCAAAGTATATTTTTTTCCTACAATGAGACCAGAAACTGTCTGGTTACTGATATTCTTCTAAATATCAGAAAATCGTCTGAATGGATTCGAAAACGGTAAAACTCGACTGTTTAACTCTGGGGGAGTGGTAAAATGAGCCTATTTCCAAAAAAAAATGTGGAGTATCCCTTTAAGAAATGTCATTTAGGTCAGTGCTGTGGCCTAGTGCTTGGCTCATTCACATTGAATCCTGGATCTCATGTGGGAGATGCGAGTTTGAGTCCAGCTAGTGTAACCCCCAAATAATGTATTTATTATGAGTGACTCAAGCCATATCTTGGGAATTTGGCAAGTAGATATCCATCAAAATCACCCTGAACCCCATAGCATCCTCATAGCAACCACCTGAACACCCTAGCAACCATGAAGAAATATATTTTTATATATATATATATATATATATATATATATATATATATATATATATATATATATATATATATATATTTTTATATAAAATTACAACTACTGTTAAGTTCAGGAGTCAGTAATATATATATATATATATATATGTATATATATTTAATGTTTCGGAAAGAAGTCTCTTATGTTCACCTAGGCTACATTTATTTGATCAGAAATACAATAAACCAACCTGTGAAATCTGTTTTTTTATTTTTATTGTAATACATTTTAAAATGTAAAGCTGTATTTTTAAGCATCATTACTCCAGTCTTCAGTGTCACATGATCCTTCAGAAATCACTGTAATATTCTGATTTGATGCTCAAGAAACATTTCTGTGACTTTTAGCCAATTGAATACATCCTTGTTGAATAAAAGCATTAAAAACACTTTTTTAATGAGTTTTGCTCATATACATTGTCCACAAGAAGCAAATTTACTATTTTAAAGGTGTTCATCAACCCTTAAAATTTTGCAACATATAGTTATTATCATCCAATTGTTCTAACCAGCTACTTTCCTTCATGGTTCCTGTTATGGCAAGCCGTTTTAACTTTTATTCATTTCCAGGATATGAATTCTTGATATCAACAATTGTATTTTCACTAGTGAAATGTCACCATAGGCTGACCTTCAAAACCAATTGGTGATATCAAGAATTTATTTCTTACTATTTCACATATCAGAAATACAATTATTACTAGTAAAAACCTTTATTTTTGATATCAAGAATTCAATTGTTACTAGTTGAAATGTCTATTCTTGATATACACAATTTAATTGCTACTAGTAACAATGATCATTTTTGATATCAATAATTCAATTTTTACTAGTGACAATGTTAATTTCTGATATCATGAATGTGATTGTTACTAGTAAGAAAGCCATTTACATATCCGAAATATTGAAATCAGAAATGCATTTTCAGATATCAAAAATTAGCATTTTTATTAGTACCAATTGAATTGTTGATATCAAGAATAGACATTTCAACAAGCGACAATTTAATTATTGATATCAGGAATTCGCATTTTTACCAGTAACAATGTAATTATTTAAATCAAATTGATATTTCTGCTCGTAAAAAAAAAAAACAATTCTTGATATCAACAATTTATTTTGACTGGCAATTTCACTAGTGAAAATACAATTACAGATATCAACAATTAAATTGTTGATATCAAGAATTCAATTGTTGATATCAACAATTCATACCCTGGAAATGAATAAAAGTTAAAGCGGCTTGCCATATCCTGTTGGACATACAGTTAACACGAGTTGTGTCAGTTGTTATGCAAAGTTTGTGTTTATAACCAGTGCAGTGAAGGATGTTCAATGTGATTCTTAATTTGAATACAAACAGTGTGTGTGTCTGATCCATATTACATTTTCTGTGTGTGTGTTTTCAGCCAGAGAACCTGCTGTACTACAGTATGGATGAAGACTCCAAGATCATGATCAGCGATTTTGGCCTGTCAAAGATCGAGGGTTCGGATAGTGTGATGAGCACAGCATGTGGCACTCCTGGATATGTAGGTAAGACACGCCTCCATATGCAAATATGCAGAAAGTATGGTGTATGTATCTGGATGAAGGATCTGAACACTTTGGGCCCTTTTTTAACGATCTGAAACGCAAGTATCAAGTAACTTTGTGGCGCTGTTGCTAAATGACTCTTGCACTCGACGCTAATCTAAAAGGGGTTGGTCTGAAGTAGCTTCATTATTCATAGGTGTAGCTTGGGCGTAACGGGAAACAAACCAATCAGAGCGTCATATCACATCCCCTTTAAGGCCCCGTCCACTTTCGTTTAAAAAACGGAGAATTAAAACGGAAACGATCTCCGTCCACACCAGTGTTTTATCTGCGTGTCAGAATTGATCTCCGTCCACATTAAAGGAGTAGTTCACTTTTCAAAAAACTTTTGCTGATAATTTACTCGCCCCCATGTCATCCAAGATGTCCACGTCTTTCTTTCTTCAGTCGAAAAGAAATTAAGGTTTTTGATGAAAACGTTCCAGGATTTTTCTCCATATAATGGACTTCAATGGGAACCAAACGGTTCAAGGTCCAAAACAAACTTTCGGTACAAACTGCAAACTTGTTCAAAGGGCTTTAAACGATTCCAGACGATAAATAAGGGTCTTATCAAGCGAAACGATCGCTCATTTTTTAAAAAAATAGCAAAGTTTACGTTTTTTAAGATCAAATGCTTGCCTTGCTCTGTTTTGTGATGCGCGTTCGTGATTCTCCTGTTCGAACTCGTTCAGTTAACTTAAACTTTGTTATTTATTTATTAAATGAGCGATCGTTTCACTTGATAAGACCCTTATTCATCGTCTGGTGTCATTTAAAGCCCTTTGAACAGTTTGTGCTGAAACTGTCTTTTGGACCTTGAACCGTTTGGTCCCCATTGAAGTCCATTATATGGAGAAAATCCTGGAATGTTTTCATTAAAAACCTTCATTTCTTTTCCACTGTAGAAAGAAAGACATGGACATCTTGGATGACATGGGGGCGAGTAAATTATCAGCAAAAGTTTTTTTCAAAAGTGAACTACTCCTTAGTAGTAAAACGACTGAAAACGCGAATCACGTGACCATTCAGCAACACTGGGCATGCGCGTGCCGGTGTAAACAGGAAACGGATTGACTATTCCTCAGATTTGGGGACGGGTCATGTGATGGGTGGTTGACGAATCAGGGAAGGACATATCATGACTGATAACACCCAATCATGAGCCTCTGCATCATCGTTCCAGGTGTCTATGGTCTAACATCAATATGATTTTATAACATGTAAGAACATCTGCTATACCTGCACGCTCTCTAGGAAGTTTTCAAAGCTTTAGAAAGAACTGGTTGAAACTGGTTCCATGGGCTCTCAATTTCTAAAGAATCTCCTGTGTGTGTCGGGGAGATTAGATGTGGTTATTTATACAGAAAAGGTGAGAAGTGAAACTTGGGTGTAAATATCTTTGCCAGCTATACATGGATGACGGCAATCAACAACAATCTAAAAATGTGTGCAACCACAACCAGTATTCTCAAGTTTAGCGACTTATTTGTCACGAATAGTCAGTTGTAAAGCCTCCTGATACGTGTGTGAATTGATGTTTGATCGTGTTCACCGTGATCTTCAGCTCCTGAGGTTCTGGCACAGAAGCCGTACAGTAAAGCGGTGGACTGCTGGTCAATCGGGGTCATCGCTTACATCCTGTGAGTGCCACTATACTGCCGCTCCAGTGTTGTACCTGAACTGGTTTTGACTGGGCTCACCATCTGTCCGTTTTTTTTTTTTTTCAGTTTATGTGGCTATCCGCCATTTTACGATGAGAATGATGCCAAGCTCTTCGAGCAGATCCTGAAGGCGGAGTACGAGTTTGATTCGCCATACTGGGATGATATCTCTGACTCGGGTACTTTGTTAATGTTCTTTAATGGCTGTCAAATATATTTGGAGAGTCTTTCTTTCTTTGTTTCTCAATGACATTATGGAAACGGTTATGTCATGTTCTTAACTTTAACAATGTGCTCTTTTTCTCAGCCAAAGATTTTATTGTGCATTTAATGGAAAAAGATCCCAACCAGCGTTACACGTGTGAACAGGCTCTTCAGCACCCGTGGTATGAGAATCTACAGCAATTATACTGTAAATCTTTTACAGTCTCTCATATAGCAATTTAAAAAAAAAATATCGCTTACATACAGATTTTTATTGCCATAACTATTACAGTTTCCACTATTGTGGTTTTACTGAATGAAAAGGCAATCAGACATCGTCATGAACCTTTCATACATCTGTCAACGGATCACAATGAGAACCTTTCCCCGTCACAGATGATGTCGAGCTTGTCCATAAGCATCATTTATTCACACTTGTGTCATTCTAAAACCATATAACCTTCTTTTATGAAACAAAAAAGGAATATTTTGAGTGTTGTTTATGCTGTAGAACCATAAAGAACACGTCATGTTACACGTCATCAGAGTAGAGATGTTGCTAGTATTTCATTGAATAGTTTGAGGCTGTATATAAAAAAATAACATTGCAAAATTATGCATTATGCCTTATATATTGTAATTTGATGCCGTTATTCAATGAAAATCTGCTACAGCTTTAACATCTCGTTAATATATTCTAATACGCATGAAAAGTTGCTGAGCCTGGACTGTGATCAATGATGTCGAACGCCATTGGTTTTCACTTATCATGTCATTATGACGTTTGCGTACACATTTGAGAGCTGTGTAAAATAGATTTTGATTTTCAATAAATTGTGATTGAAATTTTGGCCCCCGCCCCTCATAGATATATGACGCATTTAATTTTTGAAATTTTCAACATATTTATAATTAATGAGTCTAACATAGTGTCATCTATTAAAATTATTTAAGTTTGATCAACTCAATTTAGCTAGACTTAGAAAAGAGGAACGTTATATATAACAATGGTATAGTTTTAACACAAACGAATTAAGTAAAGTTCAGTTTTAAATATATTAGGTTGATTGAACACGATTGAATTAAGTTGTTATATGATACTATTGATATATATTTGATGTTTGACTTATTAAATATAACTACGTATTACTGCTAATTAGATATGTTTAAGTAAAGTGAACGAAATTGAATTGCGGGCCTGAATATTTTATTTTTTTTGTAGGCATTTTAGTTGACTATCTACTGTAACTTCATAAGAGTTCAACTGTAGTGAGAAAGCAAACATTACAACTTTGGAACAAAAGTGG
Organism: Pimephales promelas; assembly: GCF_988280905.1. Lineage (NCBI taxonomy): Eukaryota > Metazoa > Chordata > Actinopteri > Cypriniformes > Leuciscidae > Pimephales > Pimephales promelas. The sequence goes on along the minus strand of NC_142789.1, from coordinate 1,425,530 downwards.
GAATATAAAATAACATAGCTTTGCGTTTTGGGTGAACCGTTGCATTAAAGGAGTAGTTCACTTTTACTGGATTTTCTCCATATAATGGACTTAAATGGGGTCCAAACGGTTCAAGGTCCAAAAGACAGTTTCAGTGCAAACTGTTCAAAGGCTTTAAACGATTCCAGACGATGAATAAGGGTCTTATCAAGCGAAACGATCGCTCATTTAAAAAATAAATAACCAAATTTACGTTTTATAAGCTGAAATGCTCGCCTTCTGTGATGCGCGTTCGTGACTCTCCTGTTCAAACTCGTTCATCAAAATGAACGAATCTTTTTTTGAGTCATTTCATTCATTTTCAGTTTGTTGAATCAACCAAATGACTCAAAAAGTCATTCGTTCACTTTGATGAACGAGTTCGAACAGGAGAGTCACGAACGTGCATCACAGAACAGAGCAAGGCGAGCATTTGTGCTTATAAAACTTAAACTTTTTAATTTATTAATTAAATGAGCGATCGTTTCGCTTGATAAGACCCTTATTCATCTTCTGGGATCGTTTAAAGCCCTTTGAACAGTTTGTAGTTTGTACTGAAACTCTCATTTGAACCTTGAACCGTTTGGACCCCATTGAAGTCCATTATATGGATGTTTTCATCAAAAACCTTAATTTCTGTTCGACTGAGGAAAGAAAGACATGGACATCTTGGATGACACGGGGGTGAGTAAATTATCAGCAAAAGTTTTTTTTTTAAAAGTGAACTACTCCTTTAAGACAACAGATTTGCTACTCAAAAAGATACTTTGCCTCTATTGGCACACATCATTGGAAACTTAACAAAGGAAACTTGAACGTAAATGTGTTTTGTGCTTCAGGATTGCTGGAGACACGGCGTTGGATAAGAACATCCATGAATCTGTCAGTGCCCAAATCAAGAAGAACTTTGCCAAAAGCAAGTGGAAGGTAAATCAGTGCAGATGAGAGTGGAAGGACTTTGTGTTTTATATACTGTACTGGTTTTCTGATGTTTCTCTTGTTATCGTTCACAGCAAGCGTTTAATGCCACAGCTGTAGTTCGCCACATGCGCCGGCTGCAGCTGGGAACCAGTCAGGAGGGCCAGATGCAGTCCACCCTGCCCAGCCCGTGCCACGGACGCCTGCTGCTGCCCGAGGGGGACGAGGACGAGAGCGGTCAGCATCACATTTACATTTCCTGTCGTCAGTGTTGGGGAAGGTCACTTTCCACATGAACTTATGAAGCTTATGAACACATGAAGCTTAATTTTAAGAAATGGCTTCTACATAACCAACACTGTGAACATTAACGCTGCTCCTCTATTATTATTATTATTATTACTAACCTTATTATTAATTTTATTATAGACCTATTCTTTCATACTTAATTAAATTATTTTTAATTTCTTTTTTTTTTTTTTTTTGGTTTAATTGTGTCTGTATATACATTGTCTTTTTGTATACTTCTAGTTTTATGACTGTTGTATTGCTGTAATTTTTAACTCTTTTTTTTCTAGTTAAGAGCCTAATAGCATCTGGCAAAGGGACTACCAATGAAAACTAGCCTTTGGGCTAATTTGGGTACATTTACATTTAAGAATGTTTATTAATGTACACGGTCCCTTTTCTAAATAAATAAAAAAATTTAAAAAATAAAAAACTAGTTGAATTTAGAACTAAGTTCACGGTTCCGATAGTTCTTTTTTTCCATATGTTGCTGCAAGATATTTTTTTTTCTTGTGTTTTTGCAGACTCTTTCATTCATTCAGACACTATCATAAACTGCCAGTCATAATGAAGTAAACCACATATTTACACAGTCTGAACTTGGTACCCATTGATTTTTTTTTTGCATTCTGTTTTAAACTATTTTTAATTAAATATAATTAAACACTATTTTCCTTTCACATTAGAAATGTATGTATGTGAATGTATGAGTGTGTGTGAGAGTAGAAATGTATGTATGTGTGTGGGATAGAGCCCGACCGATAAAAGATTTTGAAGGCCGATGCCGATACAAATATTTTTGGGTTTTAAAATCCGATATATCGGCCGATATTTTCTTTATTTATTTATTTTTGGATAAACTGGAGATGATTAGTCACAAATTTTGTCATGCTTATTTGAGTTAAGAGAACTGATGGGCATGTTCTTTTAATTGTTATTCAAGCAATGTATGTATCGTGACCAACTTAACGAGTGTTGCCAACAGGAACGGTGTAGAGCGCCCTCTGGTGGACAAACTATACAACTCCAACACTCATGACATGGTTCAAGCGTGTTTCGTCCGTTTTTATTGTATTTTTGAAATATTTATTTATCAGCCATTATAACTGCTGATACCGATAGTTTGGAAAATGCCTAATATCATCCGATAATATCGGTCTGCTGATATATCGGTCTGGCTCTAGTGTGGTAATGTATGTGAAAGGAGAATGTGTGTGTGAGAGTAGAAATGTATGTATGTGTGTGGGATAGAGCCCGACCGATAAAGGATTTTGAAGACCGATACAAATATTTTTGGTTTTTAAAATCCGATATTCCGATATATCGACCGATATTTTATTTATTTATTTATTTTTGGATAAACTGGAGATGATAGTCACAAATTTTGTTATGCTTATTTGAGTTAAGAGAACTGATGAGGATGTTCTTTTAATTGTTATTCAAGCAATGTATGTATCGTGACCAACTTAACGAGTGTTGCCAACAGGAACGGTGTAGAGCGCCCTCTGGTGGACAAACTATACAACTCCAACACTCATGACATGGTTCAAGCGTGTTTCGTCCGTTTTTATTTTATTTGTGAAATATTCATTTATCAGCCATTATAACTGCCGATACCGATAGTTTGGAAAATGCCTAATATCGGCCGATAATATCGGTCTGCCGATATATCGGTCTGGCTCTAGTTTGGTAATGTATGTGAAAGGAGAATGTATGTGTGTGTGTGTGTGTGTGAGAGAGAGAGTAGAAGAATGCATTTTGGCTTGTACGGCCCCTCATACATATATATACTTTAAATACACACATATATAAACACAAATTTTTATTTTAGAATCGATTTATTGCGATTCGCACTAAAAAATACACGTCTCATTTTTATTATTCTTATTGTATTAAAATATATCTCTCGTTAGAAGAATACAGTATCCAAAATCAAACCATTTTTTTTATTTAAATTAGCATAAACTAAATAAAGTACACCACATACAACCATAATCTGTAAATATTTGACCATTTAAATAATATATAATTCATTTTTGTAGTAATGAGGATGATTTTTTATCTTTTTTAGGAGGAATTGGGATGAAAAATTTAAAATTGTTAGTTTTGTCAGTTACTTATGATGGCTAAGCTCTCTCTCTGTGTCTCTCTCCCAGCCCTGCGGAGGGAAAACAGCGTCTGCTCCGAGGGTGTCGGAGAAGGGAACGACATCCAGAACTGCACCTACCACGTCCATCCCACTAGTCGGGTCTGAGTGTCAATCATCCTGCAGTAACCAATGACTGACTGTCCTGTCTTTCCACTGGAGTCCGGCCACACCCCCAGTCTGGCCAGGAACACACAGAGCTCCAGCATCCACTTGGAGGCGCTGCAGTGTAACGAACCCAGGTGGGAATGTGGTCACTACTATTCCAATGGAGGGATTCTCCCGAAAGAAACGAGACGAGAAGATTGCCACAGGCGCTTCATGGGTAATGTATGCTTTTGTGGGAGCTGGATGGAGATCGGACAGTGTTTTAACTCACTTTTTAAAGCAACGCCGACTAGGCTACTTTCATTTTTCTTTTCCTAAACTAAAAGTATGCAGGCCTGTTTCTCTTTTCATTGAAAATGCACGCTCTTGGGACGTGGCCTAGAGTAACACACATCAATTTTAGATCCCGCAACCTTTTATTCGATGGAGGATTTTGGCGTTGGGTTATGCTAATTCAAATTCACACCTTAAATGTTTTATATTCCTTCTTTTCAACTAAGGTACAAACAGATTTTAGGTCGACACGTGTAAATGATTCATTTTCTGTTTTTACACACTACGTCTACTCAAGCAATCATGAGTTCATCGTCAGTATGTTTAAGAGCGTCTTCTGTGGTGCCTTCATGGATTCAGTATCAATGTTTTATTTGTTTAAACATGTTTTATTCATCTTTTAGTTGGGAATGTTGGAAGCTGTACACGTTTATTCACCCGCAAGGCATATATACTGAGCTATGCACTGTCGGTGGACGCTTATGTTTAATCCTGTAAATACGGCACAGCTTCTGTTTCATTTGTTTGTAAACCCCTTTCTATTACAACATTAACAGTACTCAGGGGAGGAAATATTTAGAGGTATATAGTAGAAATCAGAGAATTTTGATATATTAAATGGTTGTTTTACAAGAAAACGTGTCACTACGAGGCAAATTATATAACTATATTTGAAAATGTTGGAACCTGTATGAAAGTAACCTCCATTAAATGGCATGAATGTGTGACTTGACTCCAATTTTATTGTTTTGTTTGTTTCCATTCACTCCCATCCAGAAGTAAAAGAAAAAAAAAATAACATTAGATGGAAAAGCTGTTTCATAAAAGTCACATAATTGGATTCTCCAGATGTTTGACTGGTTTTGTATAATGCATTGGAAGAGTTTTTGTTTTTAGGGAATAGGACCATTTTCAAAAATGGATGAATACAATATATAGTGCTAAATTCTCAAACGATACCGAATGTTTTGGATTTATTGATATTATGAAATTACATACAGATATCATGTGTGATTTGTTTCATAAACTCTTTGGTTGTTGGAAGGGTTAAAATATTCATTCTGGTGCTGAACATCTTTCAAGGCACTAATATAAAAACATTTGATATAAAACCCTTTTGAAAAATGAACAATTATAACAATCTGTATCTGCTTTCTGGATTTATTTTCGATGTGTGGTGAAGAAGGAGTTTTTTAAAAAAAGTACAAAACGTGAAGTCAAAACACCCTGTCATGTGATGTGTTGCTTGCGCAGACTTCCTATATTGATCAGCCCTTTACAAGCTGTGGCGTTTTCAAAAATATATGTATGATTGTATTCTGCACAGATAATATTGCATAGTAACTGTGGTTGAGACCGTGGAAATGAGGATTTACCATAAATATAAATATATGTTGATATAGTCAGAAGCAAATGATTTAAGCATGTTGTGGTGATTTATGTACATACATAAATAAAAAGATTATTGTAAATACACAGATTAATATGCTATTGTTAAATGTAAAGTGCAAGAAATTGAAGTTTAAGATCGATGTAAACCTAAAAAAAAAAGACGGGGTCATGATTGTCATAAAACAACTATGTTCGCCGTGGAATACTGCACATTATGTACAACGCCCCTATAATTTAATTTGAAGTTTTAATGATGAGTCAAAATTAGATTTGAAACGATAGCGTCATTGCACATATAGTAAGAGTATGGTGATGTCATTCTTGATAAAGAGTTGATAGATACCTCTCTGCTTCTGAATGCTTTCTGCAGACATTTGGACAGTGTTTTCGACAGTATCTTGGGAATGAACGGTGTGAAAATGTACCAACTCAGGATAGCAACAATATTGGATTTACAATCAGCAAAAAGTGCCCCTAACACCCCTAAAATATATTTGCAAACCATAGTAATTATGCAATTTAATTTCAAGGGCTTGACTCTGTAAAACAAAAGTCATTTCTCTTTCTAAACATTTCTAAACCAAGTTAATGTGTTTAAATTGAATAGTCTTTGAATTGAGCTGAACTAAAATATTAATGACAGTCTGTTGTCTAAATATGTATGACCATCAGAATATACATTCTGTGTTTAGCCTTTTTTGTAAAAGCTGTTTGAGACACTACTTGTATGGATGCAGTGCATCATAGATATTTACTGTATTTGTAATGGAGTACTGCTCGATATTGACGCCAATGATTTGTATTTTTCAAACATTTGTACCTGTAAAGTGGATTAAACTTTCCTTGTCTATGCACTGTTTCTGTGTGCTATCTAGCGTGTTGAATACATGAGAACGAGAAGGATAGAAGTGAATAATAGCAGGTTATGGTAATAGTCCTACTCAAGCATGTTTTTAAAGTGGGATTTTGGGGGTTTAGTATTTCCTGAACCACAGTGGAAATTCTCGGGAGATCTTGGCTTGTGCAGAACGCCAGACATGTTATATAAAAATCACTTAATACATGCAATTTCTATACTGTGTGTCTGTATGTGTTATTTGTACACCTAAGCTAACATATTTAAAATGAATAAATGTCATATATATTTATTGTGTTTCTAATGTTACTCGGATGCTATTTTAAAGGTTGCCTGAAATAAAAGCTTTATGAATATGTATACCCTTAAAGGAGTAGTTCACTTTTAAAAAAACTTTTGCTGATAATTTACTCACCCCCATGTCATCCAAGATGTCCACGTCTTTCTTTCTTCAGTTGAAAAGAAATTAAGGTTTTTGATGAAAACATTCCAGGATTTTCTTCATATAATGGACTTCAATGGGGTCCAAACGGTTCAAGGTCCAAAAGACAGTTTCAGTGCAAACTGCGAAGTGTTCAAAAGGCTTTAAACGATTCCAGACGATGAATAAGGGTCTTATCAAGCAAAACGATCGCTCATTTAAAAAAAACAGAGTTTAAGTTTTATAAGCTCAAATGCTCGCCTTGCTCTGTTCTGTGACGCACGTTTGTGACTCTCCTGTTCATCAAAATGAACAAATCTTTTTCCGAGTCAATTTGTTCATTTTGTTCGTTGAATGAACCAAATGACACGAAAAAAGATTTGTTCATTTTGATGAACGAGTCAAACGAGCGCTGAAACACAAAACGGTCTTGCCGAGCACACACATATGCAACGGCGAAGAAGATCTACGCCAAGTAGTGTCGCCGTCTACACATAGCCAGGAAGATGCAAGGCAAGATGAATGTAGAGTTTCTGATCTCATTGGTATTAGAAAGAACTATATGACAAACGCGACAGCGACTACAAACATCTTGATAAATGAGAACTGATGTGGTACTGGAGTGGTATAGACCATTTCACAAGATGTAAACAACAACACTGGTCCAGAAACACTTCCTGTTTCAGTTTGTAACTGTTTTCTTTATTTCACATGTAAAGAAAACATCTTAAAGATGTTTGTTTAACTTTTTTATTGAGTTTTAAATGTTCTGTTGGTTGTATTTTATCCCAGCTTTTATGTAGTGTTAAAAAACTGAAACAGGAATTGCTTCTAGCTGGACCAGTGTTGTTTACATCTTGTGAAATGGTTGGCGCCATCTAATGTCAGGGAATGAATTTGCATGTTCACTCGGCTCATCGTCAGCGAAAATCGCGTGGGTGTGAACACAAAAAACGCGTTGAAAAACATTGAGGAATAACGCGAATAGGCTTTATGCCGTGCGTCACGTGACCAAACCGGAAACCGGGTATCATCGCATCCGCTTGTCAGAGAAAGTGTTAACGGCCGTAAGAACTGACTACGATGGATATTTAAGGTAATCAGCTAACCTAACTAGTTCACTTTGTTATTGGCGTTTTATTCCGTTTAAATATCTAAACGTTACTGTGTGAAGAATAAAAAATATAAAACAAAAATATCAATCTGCACATGTGAGGGATATTTGTTATGCTAATCTTTGCTCGCTCCGTCCTTTTAAGTTATCTTGAGTAAATAAACCGCAAAAAATTTCATGAAGCACATACAAAAGACCTGGACCGGAAGCGATGCGACCTGTTTTACAGAGAATGCGGAAGTAAGTTGTGCATAAAGCCTATTCGGTGGTGTGTACGGGCTTTAACAAATTAATTGAGTCGCAGGTGACGGGAATAAACCAATGAGACACACTGGGAAACTAAATCAAATAAAGGGGCACTCAATGAAGAAAAACAAAACAGGTTTTCAATGACATCCGGCCACTGTGTAGTGACCCTCTACAGTAGCAATGAGATTCAAGGATCAATCAGTTCAGTATTTGTTTTTTCCCCCCCTAAAATATATGATAGAAAGTTAGGACACAGAGTTCACCGCCTCACACCAGCGGGTCTGTTCCAGCTCGTGTCTGCCAACACCTCCTGCTGGAGGGTGATGAAAACCGTTCTGCCTCATTTCTTCCAGTCTACTCATTCCCGCTCCCTGCTTGGTGTCGACCCCAGAGACTGCAACCAGTGTTTTCTGACAGGCTATCAGACCTCTGCGTAAACGCTTATCTTCATTTTTTTTTTTACAAAGGCAAGAGGGGCCCTCGTTGTCTGAATGGAGACCACCCTGTAATGGTCGTATATCACACGCTTTTTCAAGAGCTATGGAAAAGATTGCCATCCTCTTTGTTCTATATTTTTGTTGTCAGATTTTGGGACCTTTCCCCATTGCATCGCCTTTCTTATCAAAAGCAAACCAAGTTATTCAACAAAAACCCCCTCATGCAGTTTCCCCTTGTTTTGCGCCCAAATTCCCTACGCTGCTTTTTAAAGCAATGAAGCCTCATTTTCCTGTTCGACCTGACCACTAAACTGTTGTGTGATTAAGCTGATGGCCAAACTAAGAACTGGAGACACTTCTTCCATCTCTCCAACCACTGCACAGGAACACGTGGTTTTATTCTTCCTCGGCAAGAAACAACTATTGTCATCAAAGAGTATAAATAAAGATTATTATAAATAAATATGTATGGTCACATTTTAGATCAAGGTCCAACTACCACTTTTGCCTCAAGAAACTCCTAGTTTCTGCTTAATTTTACTTAGTACGGTAGTTGGTAAGTTGTTAAAGGAGTAGTTCACTTTTAAAAAAAACTTTTGCTGATAATTTACTCACCCCCATGTCATCCAAGATGTCCATGTCTTTCTTTCTTCAGTCGAAAAGAAATTAAGGTTTTTGATGAAAACATTCCAGCATTTTTCTCCATATAATGAACTTCAATGGGAACCACACGGTGACGGTTTAAGGTCCAAGTGACACTTTCAGTGCAAACTGTTCAAAGAGCTTTAAACGATTCCAGACGATGAATAAGGGTCTTATCAAGCGAAACCATCGCTCATTTAATAATTAAATTAAGTTTTATAAGCTCAAATGCTCACCTTGCTCTGTTCTGTGATGCGCGTTTGTGACTCTCTTTTTTCGTGTCATTTGGTTGATTCAACGAACGAAATGAATGAATTGACTAACATTTTGATGAACGAGTTCGAACAGGAGAGTCACGAACGCTCATCACAGAACAGAGCAAGGTGAGCATTTAAGCTTATAAAACTTAAACTTTGTTATTTATTTATTAAATAAGCGATCGTTTCGCTTGATAAGACCCTTATTCATCGTCTGGAATCGTTTAAAGCCCTTTGAACAGTTTGCACTGAAAGTGTCACTTGGACCTTGAACCGTTTGGACCCCATTGAAGTCCATTATATGGAGAAAAATCCTGGAATGTTTTCATCAAAAACCTCAATATCTTTTCAACTGAAGAAAGAAAGACATGGACATCTTGGATGACATGCGGGTGAGTAAATTATCAGCAAAAGTATAGGTATCAAGAAGGATTAGGGGATGTAGAATATAGTCTAATATGTGCTTTATAAGTACTTATAAACAGCCAGCATCCTAGTAATGCATGCTAATGAGCAAAAGGCACAATAAATACGTTTTAGAGTCACTTAATCAAAACAAAGGCGTAGTTTGATGACGCCGTGATTGATTGTGGATTCATGGGAGTTGTCATCTGCACCTCCACAGCCGATGGAAACGAATCTGACGGACTCTGGCAGAAATCGAGTTCGAGGAAGTTTTAGTAACATTACTGTGGTGTGATTAGGGTGGGCCGAGAGCTGTGGGAACTGTGGAGAGCTCTATGAACTGAACTGGGGGTGCTCCTCATTGGCCCCACACCACGCCCTAAGGCCTTCCTCGAAGTGGACACTTGTTGAAAGTGCACTTAGCGGAGGAAGTGTGCAAGGGCTTGAAGCTGTGAAAAGCAGAACTGGGACAGTATTCCACACGTCACGTCTGTTGTGATCAGGGGAGCAAACACCGTTCATTTGGCTAAACCGTTCACCCTAGCAATGGTGCCATCAGCACCCTAGCAACCATTGAGATAATCTTAGCAACTTCTAAGCAACATATACAGCCACCCCCACCACCAACCAAAAGACTGTATTCAGATATGAATATGTTGTAACTACATTTCGCAGATGTTCATCACCGAATAAAGGAGTATACGGGTATTTCTGGATAGTTTCCATAGTCCTCTGTCTTCACTGTGTGTATCATAGAGAAACATGCAGCCGTGTCAGAGACTACAATGTAATGAATGTTTCCAGAATTAATAGCGGACTTACCTTTCAACAGCAGCACATTGTGTGTGCGTCAGTCATCAAGAGTCTGTGTGGTTACCAAATCCATCAGCATGGAGGTGATAGTTGTCTAACACAAAAGACCAGTGGCCTCGATTCAGAGGTTACAGCTCACCAGACTCGGGAAAATCTCTGAATTTCTTGTTTCTGTTAGCAGTGAGATCCTTTCGAGGATAAGAGAAACCTTGCTGGACTGTTATCAGTGGTGTTGTGGTGATTGGTGATTCCAGATATTTTGTATTTTTACTCAAAAATATGCCATCCATCCATCCGTCCGTCCAACTTCACTTGCGTTAGCATTTCCATTGACTCCCATTCATTTTGGCGTCACTTTGACAGCGAATAACTTTACATCTGAGGCGTTTGAAGACCCCATTTGTCCTTTATTTATTTCTAAAGAAACACGACAATGTATATAATGCTACATTACCTAGCTTGTGTTATGGCCCCGTAGAAGCAGTTTTAGTGAAAGTAGGCTAACGATTGCGTCATACCCACGCGACTCTCTGTCGCACAGTAGAGAGATTACCGTATGGACAGGAGGAGAAGCTCGCGCGCAATCGGGGAAACGTGGAGGCAAAATGACTAAATAATTAATCAGAATACCTATCCTTCTCCTATCTCATGGACAGATCCTACTCACACTCTCCACCTCTGCATGTTTCGGAAGGGAATGATTCAGATTTCTCATGCCACAGCCACTAGAAGACAGAAGGGTCGCTCACGTCACATCTACGTCGTCAAGCTCTGTTTGAGTCTGTTTGAGTCTGCGCGTCAGGGACGGAAGTGCTAAAAAATCGCCAAAAAACGGGCTTCACTTGTCTCAGTGGAGATCCAATGAGATGCCTCTGTCCACTTCTTATACTGTCTATGAATTTTCCCTTCCCCAGCAGAGAGGCATGGCTGCTGGCAATACCAATTTTGAGAAAGTTGAACAGACAGTGGGTCACTTTGGCTCATATATCTCCAACAATAAACCAAAGAATCAATTTTGTGGGTTAAAAAGATCGAATTTTAATATTTTAAATCCAACATTTTTTGCACCATACCCGATTTGGTTTCCAAACCGAGAAGCTCAGTCAGTCATGACTGAAGAAACAAGATCGGGTTGGGATCTTAAGCATTTTTTGGCAGACCAATGACATAGATTGTGTTTTTTGTTTTGTTTTTTTCGATGGTTTTCTAAATCATCCTGGTGTCCGGTTAATGAAGAAACCTGGTGACGCACACATTCGCTGTATCAACAGATGACTTCACGTCAGCAGTTCTGTTCATTAAGTTCATTAAGTTCATTAAGTCTGCCTGTCGCTGGTTTGAGATAGAATTGTTCAATTTACATTTGCTTCTGTTAAATAGATGAACTGAATAATCTCTGGGGAAATTCTGGGATGAGAAACCTACGACTGAACTGTTGAACACATCAGCTCTCAGAGCCTGTATGATTGCCAGCATGTCTGAGATGTTGTGGGCCATAAAACATGCTTGGAAGGCTGTGTCTATAAACTGGATTTTGCAAACACCCACATACCATTGGCTAATCACATGTGCAACAGGCTAATCTAGCGGGTTTGCTCTTTTTCCATCGGCAACTGGGCAGAATGTCCTGGCACTGGTCCACCCCTTCATTTACTCTTTAATTATGCGAGTGCCGTCTCTTCCTTTGTTATGCCCGTGGCTCTGTGTTTAAAATGCATCCTTTTCCACTGCTTTTCTTGGCAGTCGTGTTGTTTTGTTTTCTCTTGGGTTGAGGGATTTCTTTTTTTAACTTTAACTACCCAGATGAAGTCTTGCTCTGTGTGGTATTTCAGTCTCTGTATAGTCAAGGCGCAAAACTTCAACAACTTCTTAAAAAAAAAATAACAATTAAACTTCTGCTTAAAGGAGTAGTTCACTTCGGAAATAAAAATTTTCTGATAATTTATTTACCCCACGTCATCTAAGAATAAGATGTTCATGTCTTTCTTTCTTTCTTCAGTCGAAAAAAAGTTACGGTTTGAGGAAACGTTCCAGGATTTGTATATGGTGGAGTTCAATGGGGTCCAACGATTTGAAGGTCCAAATTGCAGACTCTACACGATCCCAGTCTCATCTAAACATTTATATACTTTTTAACCACAAATGCTCATCTTGCACTAGCTATGTGATGTGCCACGCGTTACTTAATCACGTTTAAAGGTCACGTGTGTTCTGGTTAATAAAAGGTAGAGTACGGTGAAAAACTATTTCCTTCAACTTCAAAATCGTCTGATATGTGGGTTAAATGGCGTTTGACTTGAGGCCCTCGCGCGCCGAGTCCGGGATTTTCCTATGCGTTTTTCGTATTTGTCATTCGGTGGCTCTGAATTGTCTGCAAAATCTGCAAAATTGTGACCTTGTGAAAAATGCAAGGCAAGTAACCTTCTATTTGTAGAAGACTGAGCTACACTCTAAAAAATGCTGGGTTGTTTTAACTCAATTTTGGGTCAAATATGGAAAAACCCAAACATTTGATTAAAAATGCAATTTATTGTATTTATTAACAAATTTTAATTTAATTTAAATGTAACCCAATGGCTGGGTCTGTCCATATTTGACCCAAAATTGGGTTAAACCAACCCAGAATTTTTTTTAGAGTATATCAGTGTGGAAACTTGCTAAATTGGTCTACACGTCACATAAAACATGCCAAGTGTTGTCAATGTTACTATTTGTTATTTTACTATAGTACGATTATTGTACTCCATGTAGTTGCATTTCAAAAATGCTGGGTTATTTGAACACAATTTTGGGTCAAATATGGAAAAACCCAGCTCTTGGGTTAATTTATAAATTGCATTTTTTTAATCCAACAATTGGGTTTGTCCATATACAGTATGACCCAAAATTGGGTTAAAATAACCCAGCATTAGTGTGGAAACTATCACGTCACATAAAACATGCCAAGTGGTATGTTGTCAATGTTACTATTTTTTATTTTACTATAGTACAATTATTGTACTCCATGTGGTTGTATTTTAATAATTTAATGAGTATGATATATAATTCTATTTGTTTATGCGCTCTGGAGAAGATCGAATGTTAAAACATATTTTCAAGATTTGTTATCACAACATATTTTCTTTTGTCAAATCAACTTTATAATCATTTATTTAGTTGAGATAACTTATTATTTTGAGTTTCTGATGGTTAAATTAATATCCTTCATTATATTAACTCACTTTTTCCAGTTTAATCGACTTAAAAGTTACTTACTTTTTTAAGTTAAACCAACAATATTTTTTTACAGTGTAGTAATCATAACATTTTTTCTTTTGTAAAATCAACTTAAATAATTTATTTAGTTCAGATAACATATAATTTTGCGTTTCTGATGGTTAAATTAATCTCCTGCATGCTGCATTGCATTAACTCACTTTTTCCAATTCAATGAATTTAAAATTTTAAGGCAACCAGGTTACTTACTTAAGTTAAACCATCAATATTTTTTACAGCGTATTTACAGCTGTCACTCATTAGCACAGGATAAAAATATGGCATGTCAAAATAGATATGCAGTAAACAATGTATGCAAACTAATGTCTCACTGTACATTGCTATTCTTATGGCGGAGACATTGCTTGCACATTTGCAATTTACTGTAACACAATCTCAGCAGAAATTTGTATATTTCTATGAAAGGTTCCATGTTGGAAATCTGATATCATGTGGCGTTCTAGTGAAATCAAGGAAATCTCAAATTTCTGAATCAAATGTAAAGCATTGTGCTGAAAATATCAACGAAAGTAAAGTCACGTAGTGTGAAAATCACTGCAGCACAGCATATTGTCTAGACATCTGGTCTGCAGCTTGGCCGAGAAAATGATTTATGTTTAAAACGCAGTGTATGTATATCTTCTCTGGAGTGTGTTCATGGAGTAATGACAGATTCTTGCAGGGTGAGGCACTACTGTGATGTAGTATGTAGATGAACATGCTTTGGAAAGAGTCAATTTCTGCCTCTGGTAAATAATGCCAGTTCTGTCTTGTTGGTTTGAACGCACATAAAAAACTATAAATGTCTGTCGCACTTCACCACAATATCACTTTTAAATATAAAAAGAACACACTACAGTTAATTACGGCTCAGTTGCTCAATGTTAAATTCACAACCTTACCTTCTCCCCCAATCAGGAACAGTCACACGCATGTGGAAATGATTGAGTTTGAATCTCTTGTAAATTGTATTGAGAAAAATGACTCAAGCAATTGGTCTGCCAAGAAAATTCCACGATAAAGTGTACGATTTTTTGTCGAATATGTTTGGAAAAATTTTAAGAGAAGAGATTGGGATCTGAGGAACATTTTCGCTTTGTACTTTATACTTTGCATAAGTCGTAAATGATCACTAGGTCAAGCTCGAGGAGAAACCCAGACTGCCTTTATGATCCCTTCGGGTATATATCCTCAGTAGAGTTCTGCCTATTTTAAGGTCTAAAACTGATTTTTATTGCATGTCTGAGTCAGGGATTTGGCTAATGTGTGTACGTGTTTGGAAACATTGTTCCTCCAAGGGCTTCACATTCCTCCGACGTGACATGAGGGGAAGAAGGATGTATTTCTCAGGCCTCAGAGCCTTATAAAACTTTGCGTAGGATTTGCGTCAGAATTGGCGTACGCACAGAAATATTCGGATTTATAAAACCCGTGCGCACGCACATCCTACGCATTTTCCCCTTCATAAATCACAATCCTAAATGTAGCGCAGCTTTTGCGGCTTCATGTCACGCCTACCCTATCTCACGACCAATTCGTACGAATTCGTACGAGTGATTAAAAAGTGGCTAATTCGTACTAATTCGTACGACCTCACTCGTGCGAATTCATGCGATTTGTCTAAACCCACGTGACGGTTATGTTTAGGGGCGGGGTCAGGGGTAGGTCATTCGTACGAATTCATACGAATTGGCCAATTCGTAAAATATGTACGATTTAGCAAAAATCGTACTAATTTGTACGACTGAGGTCGTATGAATTGTTACGAATTAGCCACCTCGTAAAATTCGTACGAATTCCCGTCACGCCCATAGTTGCCCATAAATAGTCCGTGAAATGCCCACAAGTTAATATTCATCGATTGCGAAATCATGTTAAACACAGAGAGGAAATAAAAAAAACACGTAACTTCACTCAATGTGAAGTAGAAGTTATCGTTGGCGAGGTGGAAAAGAGGAGAAAAATGTTGTTTGGAGGGCACAGTGTGGGCATTACTAATGCCAAAAAGGCACTTGAGTGGCAGAAGGTTGCAGACGCCGTAAATGCTGTCGCCTCACAACCTCGGACTGTGGCTGAAATAAAAAAGATCAAAGTCGAGGCAAAAAAGCGTCTAGTCATTAATTCAAGTAGAGAGGTGGCCAAGGAGTTGGGCGAAATCAAGACTGTCCTGAAATAAACTGCACAATGAGGGAATTCTTGAATAAATAATATATTTTTCCACACATTTTGTTGTGAGGATGACGCGTTCACTCCGAATCCATTCCATTTAATCGCCACATCTGTTAAGAGCGCGATAGCCATTGTGCGTCAATATGCATTGTGATGGGGCATTTTCTACATCCATTTAATTCAGCATCTGACAAGCAACGGATGTCGGTTATAATCTAAATGGGAAATAGCCTAGTTAAGCGCAAATGTAATTTCTTGCAGCTTTCTCAATGGTTGAGACATACGTCATACGTTATTTTATCAAAAATAAAACAAACTAAAGGCATATGCATGAATACCATGATTCCGTAGCTGATGAAGATATTTTTACGATGAAAACAACTTTCGCAGTGGACAAATAATAGGCCTACATCTATCTATCGATCTATCTATATATCTCCCTAATTATCTATCTGACTGACTATCTAATTGCTATCTGCTCCGTTAGACGGACATATTGGCGAGAATATCAGTTTTGTACATTATTTCGTTCTGTTTACCATCGTATTTATGAGGATGAATTGTATGCCAATATTATTGAAGAACATATTTCTTTCTTTTTGGAAATATGTGTTAATTTGCATTTCTGTAGATCGATCAAACAGGTGTTCGTGTAGGCTGTTAATTGTAAGACTTGCTTTGTGAAGTCTTCGTGTTATTTATGAGAGGCAGTATTGCCATTTATTTTACACAACCGTCAACAGTTTAACACACTTTCACTTGTTTTTTTCCAACTGCCGACGGTGTTGCCATTTCTCATTTCACCCGTTTTTGTGCAAGTACACCTGGGTCAGAGCTTGCGTGAAGGACCGCACATTTTACCGTCAAGTTTGCTTTTTATAAATACCAACTAGAGAGCGGCGTACGCCAAGACTGAATTCAATTTTCTACTCTGGATGCAATATATCATCCCTTCTTCTAACCAATTAAACTTTCTAATCTCAAACACAACCTGCATTAATGTATGTACTTTCTGCCTGTAGTTCATGTTATAGCCCATACTTGACCGCTTGTACTATGAGTGAACGCTATAAAAACACTTTACTGTTTACATTCACCTTGGACTGCCGACCAGAATACAAGAATCAGAAAACCAGACGCTGCGGATTCTGCTAAAGATGCCAATGGTCATCATTATTAATGTAGCCTAAATGGCAAAGTGATCAAATTATGATTTTTATGATATTTTACATTTAAGGTGGGGAGATGTTCAGGCCCGGATTGGCCATCTGGCAATTCTGGCACATGCCAGAACCCAGATAGCAACAAAGTCTGGGCCGAGTCTGGCTTATATTCGGCACTTCTGGCTTAATTCTGGCACTGTTTTTTTCACACTCTTGTGTCAAACAGTACTAGGCTAAGCTCTGGCTGGAGTCTGGCTAACCAAAAGAAACAAATCAAATTGTATCTGTTTGGCTAAGCTTTGGCTTGAGTTCGGTCTGCCAGAATAAGGAAATTTTTGGCTGAGATCTGGTTGGGTTTTGGTTGGCTGAGCAAATAACAGACCTCATGAAAGTGCTGTACTGTAAAATAGCCGTGTAAGATGTGGTGTTAAATTGGTTCATATTTTAGACATAATTATAATGCAGCCAACCTCATAAATAGGGTTAATTTTGTTAAAAATAATAAAATGAAATAAGTTTGTTATAGACCTAGTTAAAAATACATATAGATATGTATTCAAATAGTTCTCTTTTACACATAAGTAGGCAGGTTTTAAGGAAAGAAGCCTTGATTATTCTATTGGCAAGATTATTTTAATGGGGGGGTTAAGGAGGTGATAATGTGCAGATTGCAGAATGGAAAAAAAAGATGTTTGCAAAATGACTGAAGACAAAGGGTTCAGTCTGCAGCATAGACAAAAGATTGAATGGAACTGAAAGAGTACTTTGTGGTTATCCAAATGGTAATCAATATGCCACACACACACACACACACACACACACACACACACACACACACACACACACACACACACACACACATTCACTTTTTGGGGAATTTATTAGGTAGCCTACAGATGTACTACAAAAACCCATGGTTAAACTATGATTTTTTGAAGCAAAAACCACCCATGCTTTGAGTTTTCACAATTCCTCAATAAAAAAATTATATAATCTCCATAAAATAGCCTATACATAGCCTATAGTAAGTATTTGGAGAAGAAACATTTATGTTCTCCACGTAAACCATTGAAATCGGTTAAATAAAACGTGGTTCTGTTTTTAAAAATCTCCGGGAAACTTGCGTGTTTTTAGAGCAGTGTGAGCAAACCACGCGGCAGTCGATGCGACGTCTGTGGCTGCTGACACAATCTGGTTTGCAAAGCATCATGGAAATTGTAGTTGATTTACATGTACAGTGTTAAATCCGCTTTGCAAAAAAGACTACTTTTCCCAGAATGCACCCAGTGACACCATCCCGCCTACCAGAGGATCCGGAAGTTGCGTAGCAGCTATTTAGCAACTCAACGCAGTCGCGGTAAAATTCAAATAACTAAGTTAGTTGTTCTAACTTCGACAATCACGCTGTGTTGGTTTTATCTTTTGAAGTTTTAATACATGATCAAGGTAAGTTTATAGTTTTTTACTATCTTAACACGTGGATTTTAATCTATAGCGCATTACTAGATACGATTTTTGGGGGGTTTGTGTGGTTGGATTTTATTTGCTTTTATGTTGGAGAGGAAATAGAATTGATGTTTGAATTCTGTTTTTCATTGAAAATTAACATTATAGTGAAGAACATCGGAAGCTGCTTCTTGCTGAACAACAGCTGATCTTTCTGAGGCCACCAAAACGGAAAATAAAGTAAGATTGATTATTTTTTAACGTTAATTCATTAACATAGACCTTTCTTACAGGTCCTTATATATTTGTGCAGTTTAACACATTATAATGCACATTTCTTTTTGAATTGCAAAAAGGGAATTTGTCACTGAATAGTCTTTACATGACCATACCACACTTTCTTAATCAAATTTAGTAATCATTAAAAAAATTTACCTTTCCTAAAGATGAAACAGGCGACTAATGGATGAAAATGACCCCGATGAGGAGGCTACTGCAGCCATGGCAAGTAGAGAAGTTCACAAGACCTCACAGAACATCGCAGGCAACAGGATTTAACTTTACAGTCTCACAGACAGGCAATACAGTCACCATGGCATCATGAAACACCCAGACCACAGAGAAAAAGCCTCTCAAGTGATGACCGATTAATAAGATCTAAGATTTCATTTAGTATTTTTAATAAGATGTAAGATTTCATTTAGTATTTTTCATCATATATTTACTGTTAGTGTAAGGATACTATAGCATGTGTCATAGCAGTGGTGGTGTGGCATGCATGACACATTTACACTTTTGCTTTACTGTTTGTATGAATTTAATGTATTGCTTGGTTTCTGTTGCTTTTTAGTACGGTGGCTGAGAGGTCTCAACATTCTGCAACAGAAGAAAATGGATGCAAACAGAAAAAAAACCCTGTAAAATAAGAACATCTTTATCACATGTGCTAAAACACAACCAAATACATAAATGCTCTCCAAATGTCCGACCAACAAATATCTACTCGACAATGGTGTTCATTGTTTTATTTTTATTATTATTTATTGTTTGCATTGTATTTGCAGCATGTGTGTTGTGAAACTGATGTCTTGACTTGCTGGTGTTTTTCTTGTTTGCATGTTTTCTTCTGTTGCAGGACTTTGAGATCTCTCGGCCAACATATTTTTGTTAATTTTTGTATCTCATTATTTAAGAATGCCACATACACATTTTTGTAACATTTTAATTTATTGCTGTCTTTTTATTATTCTTGTAATGTGAATTATAGTTATATTTTGTTTTGTCTTACTCTAGTATTGGCTTGTATTTTGTTGTTTATCCTTTTATCTGGCTGAGATTTTCTTCCCTTCTCAATAAAATATTGTTCTTTGCATTTCTGTAGTGTCATTTTTTTTTATTATACCTTGTTTTACACAGGAATAATTTCTGGTTCAGTTTTGGGGACTCTGGTATAATATTGGCCCAGTTATGGCTGTTTTCTGCAGCTTCTGGATAAGATGTGGCTGAGTTCTGGCCTAAAGGTGGTGGCAGTTTGGCTTTTGTCTGGCTGACATATGGGGAGTACGGCGTTGTTTTGGCCCAGTTCTGGGTAATATCTGGGTACACTGCAAAGCTCTGGGCAAGTTTTGGTTTGCTCACGGCTTTGATCTGGTTGACTTACGGCAAACAGCACTTGGGCCAACCTTGGCCCGTAATTCCATGCGGTATGTGGGCCAAAATCTCAGCCGAAATTAAGCCAGATCCGGCCCAAGGCCAATTTGCTATCTGGGAAGGGTCGGTGTGATTTTCTATTGTTTTGGGCCGAGACACAGTTGCGTGTTTTGAGTCAGAGCATAAAAATACGGGATATTTTTAGGGATGGCTGACGCGAAACACGTTTCGAAGCTTTGCGAGATCCCGAAGCTCAGATGATTCGAAACACTGATCCGAAGCGTGATTCAAAACACCTGCTGCGTCACGTGACTACGGCTAAACGAAGCAAGTGTTTCACCTAGTGGAGTGCTCCGCCGAATCAGGGTTGAACATGGTTGAAACCCGATGGTGGGCCAAAGATTCTGCGCTTACAAAAGTGTTTAGGAAGTTTGGGGATCCAGAAGGACGTCTTTACATTGATCTTGTTGTTACACTCAAGGCCCTGAGCGAGAAAGACAACATGAAGCCGACTGTGCGAAGGCCGACGGTTATGCAGAGGCTCTGCTGAAATACCAAACCATCCTCACTGCTCAGACGTTTTTTACGCATCTTCCAACAAACAACTCCACTTTCCAAGTATTTGCAAACTATTGGAATGGATTTACTCACGGCCCATCGCTTTGTCACAAGCACACAAGACAATCTGAAAAAATATGCAAGGGATTTTAAGAGGGTAAAGACAGCAACAGACGCATTTGTGAAATGGGCCAATGGGGAATTAAATGCGTGAGACAGACGCAGAGTTGGAACATGCGCTGCCAAACCGGAGACTAAAGAAGAGAAAAAAGATGCCAGGCGAGTTATGTGATGACACAGCCATATCAGATGCTGACAGCAAGTATGAGGTACAAGTGCACAATGTCATTCTGGATACCATCATTGAAAGTAGACTATTTCCCGACGTTTTGCTAAAAACTGAGAACTATACACAGATTTCGCCCTGCTTGATCCCCAGAATTTCAATGACTTGAAATGTAACGGTGTACCTGCAGGCGCACTCAATGCCCTGAGCGCCAAACTGATCAGAGACGATAGCAGAGCAACTCCTGAGGCCTTACAGGGTGAACTACTAAACCTGGCTGTATGCACTGGGACAAGCTGAAGGTGTCTGTGCGCGAAGAGTATCTGACCAAGATGAGTACTGAGGATGGAGATGATGAGCCGACTCCAGATGAAGAATGGGATGTTGTGAACAAAACCTGCCAATCTTGCAGAAAATGTCCCATCTGTTGTTATTATGTCCTACAAAGGTACCTGCACTGAGTCTTACCATCTAATCGGACTTGGATACAAGTTTCTGTTAAAGCTGTCTGTGACACAAGTTGCATGTGAGCTAAGCTTTTCCACGTTAAAATTAAACAAGAATCGATTAAGGAGCACAGCGTCACAGGAGCATCTTGAAGCCTTTATGTTGATGGCAATCGAAAAAGAGATTCTGGTTTCTTTGGACACGGATTGCGTCATTGAAAGGGTAACGTTAGCGGAGAAGAGCGCGCTGATGCAATAAGGTAGGTCATGCTTTTTTTTTTATCATACCCGTATTTTCCGCACTATAAGGCGAAAAAATGTTATAAATTAGGCCATTCGTTGAAGGTGCGCATTATAATCCGATGCGGATTATATTTTTATTTATTTTAGAACATTTTTCATATAGGGCACACCGGATTATAGTGCGAAAAATACTGTATTCTATTGTGGTTTGGTCATGGTCTTTTTTTCTTTATTAAACAGTTGTGTTGTGTGGGTCGGGCCGCTGTGCCATGCTCGTGTACGCGTGTTTTTGGCCGCTGTGCCATGCTCGTGTGCGCGTGTTTTTGGCCTCTGTGCCATGCTCGTGTGCACGTGTTTTTGGCCGCTGTGCCATGCTGTGTGTGCTGTGAGGGTCCAAAATAAACTTTTTGGCTCACCTGCCACGGGGACTGGTAGATGAAAAAATCCACCAGCCAAGCATATTTTTTTACTGGCCAAAATAATAAACAGCCTTTTTGTGTCACATACATTAATTTATAGGTATAGGCTATATTTAAACATTTTTGTCATTATATTTCTGGTCTATTATTTTCCATTCTTACTTTTATATACACGCATATTACACGATTTACACACATTAAAATAATATTTTTGTTGTCGCGCCTATGAAAATAGTTCTGTACCAATGAAATGTATTTTTTGTATATTAAATAAATAAAATGTAAATAAATAAATGATATATATATATATATATATGAAGAGTTCAGATGCAAAAGCCTCTAAGTACCATTTGAAATTTTCTTCTAAAATGATCATTTTTATCAAGCTTGTATAAGTTCAGTAATTTCACTTAAATGGCAATGAAGATTACCTATTAATTGTCATTTAAGTGAAATTACTGAACTTAAATATACAAGCTTGATAAAAATGGTCATTTTAGAAGAAAATTTCAAATGGCATTTAGAGGCTTTTGCATCTGAACTCTTCATATATATATATATATATATATATATATATATATATATATTATTTATTTAAATATAGATGGCAACCAAACGTCACTGGTGAGACGAACGGACTGTCTGTACGTTTTGGCAGGGGAAAAACTGATCAGAAAATGTAATGAAAATGTAACAGAAGTTGTAGAAATGTAGTGGAGTAGAAAGTATAATAATTTCTGCAAAATGTAACGAAGTAAAAGTGAAAAACTATGCACTATTTATTCTACTTAAGTAAAGTGAAAAATGTTCTTAAGTAAAGTAACAAAGTATTTGTACTTAGTTACATTCCACCACTGAGTCTATGCGCCTCAGTCTTATATCATGACGTGTCGTGTATGCCTAGACTACAGTGTGAAAGTCATTGCTGCTTGTATGGTGTGTCTCAGTGGGAAAAATGTTCAGATTCTGGGGACGTTTTTTTAACGTCATCAATTAGTTGGGCCGGAGAAAACCACAAACGCCAGGGCCGAATTTTGGTCCCAGTCGGGCCCTGGAGATGTTTGAATTCGAGAGCGCTTCATTGGAACAAAAACTACACCAAAAGGAGTAGTTCACTTTTCAATAAACTTTTGCTGATAATTTACTCACTCACCCCCATGTCATCCAAGATGTCCATGTCTTTCTTTCTTCAGTCGAAAAGAAATTAAGGTTTTTGATGAAAACATTCCAGGATTTTCTCCATAAAATGGACTTCAATGGGAACCAAACGGTTCAAGGTCCAAAAGACACTTTCAGTGCAAACTGTTCAAAGGACTTTATACGACACCAGACGATGAATAAGGGTCTTATCTAGTGAAACGATCGCTCATTACAAAAAACCAACAACAAAGCTTAAGTTTTATAAGCTCAAATGCTCGCCTTGCTCTGTTCTGTGATGCGCGTTCGTGACTCTCCTGTTCGAACTCGTTTATCAAAATGACCGAATCCTTTTTTGTGTCATTTGTTTCATTCAATGAACGAAATGAACAAATTGACCCAGGAAAAGATTCGTTCATTTTGATAAACGAGTTCGAACAGGAGAGTCACGAACGCGCATCACAGAACAGAGCAAGGCGAGCATTTGAGCTTATAAAACTTAAACTTTGTTGTTTTTTTTGTTTTTTTAAATGAGGGGTCGTTTCACTTGACGAGACCCTTCCTCATCGTCTGGAATCATTTAAAGCCCTTTGAACAGTTTGCAATGAAACTCTCTTTTGGACCTTGAACTGTTTGGTCCCCATTGAAGTCCATTATATGGAGAAAAATCCTGGAATGTTTTTTATCAAAAACCTTAATTTCTTTTCGACTGAAGAAAGAAAGACATGGACATCTTGACATCAGCAAAAGTTGTTTTTTTTAAAGTGAACTACTCCTTTAAAGACAAACACAAACATTGCTTTTTATGATATCATTAGTGTAACAAGGTTCTGGGAAGAAGGAGGCAGGAACCGGATATCAATCAAAATAAAGCTTTATTTAAATGAAATAAACAAACAAAGTACGATGAGGCACTCCTGGCTATACCCAAATAAAACATATCGGCCAGCAGACCCTCGCGGACGACTGCTGGCTTACCAAAATAAAATATAAAATACAAACAAAAGCAGGCCTTTTCCTCTCTCGATCATCCACTCCGTCGCTCCCTTTTATGCTTCCGCTTCTCCGTGAGAGATGCGAGAAGTCCTGCTCACCACAAGATTCATTGCATATAAAAGAAACATAAAAAAAGGACTAACATTTAGGGAAATGTGACGTTTATTGAATTACTCATTGGAATACATGTGAATGTGGTATTATTTTACTAAAACACCATTTTTAAAAAGTAAACGGTTCCTTAAATGGAGAACATTCGGACTTTAGCTTCACTGAGTAGCCTAAAGGTTATATATATCAGGTGCTCAGCACCCTGTTTGCAATTAGTAAACTCATAAAAAATAAAAACTTATGTGGAAAATGGAAAGCTGATCCTAAACAAGGAGATTTGTGATGTGTGTTGACTCTTAGGATTATATTTTAGACATAAATGGTCAAATATGGAACTTCTGAACACAACCAGATTTTGTGTCTAGATGGATGTTTCTCAGCGGAAAGACTTGTAGAGTAATGCGTAAGGGTGACGTTTTGTGAACTGAAAGTCGATGCTGCTTCACTATACCAAAAATAATTTCCATACAAACACTTGGCCAAATAAATTCACAAGATTCGCTCTGCCCGATTCACGATGACATCTGCATCTAGGCATGAGGAAGACCAAATTTGCTTTCACAAAAACATTATTTTCGATTATGATTGGATGATAACTGGCCTAAACCTCGTACGGTCCTGACCCGCATGTGCAAAAGAAGGATAAAGACGGCGCACAGCACACTATCATGCTCAAGTCAACACAGAGGTACAAAAGTCGACGTTTATATGTTCATGTTTAAGGTGATGTGTTCAGACAAATCAGAATTGAAAAGATCAGTGGTGGTTTATATATTGAGAGAGAGAGAGAGAGAGAAATCAGATCTGAGTGGCATATGAGCAACAAAACCAAAAAAAATGGATATTGGCACTTTTGCCTGCAGTGAACGTAGCCTTATTATATGAAGAAAGTTGTTTTAAACCTTCTGAAGTCATTAAAGAACAATTGGTGACACTTACCTTGAAGGGGTGTTCATAAGACTGACATGACACCTTCACGATGTATTGAATATGAAGTAGGGTTTGTGAGGTTCATGACAAAGACACTGACAGGTTATGATGTATTGGTTCATAACAAAGACATCTCAAACAACGTCATATTTGCACTCAAAATGTCATAACTGAGCGAATGACACTTAATGACAGTTGTGCATAAAACTTCCTTCATATTCATAACATATGTCATGTCATGATGGTGTCATGTTAGTCTTATGCACACCCCTTCAAGTAAAGTGATACCGAACAATTTAACTAGCCTCTTTGCAAGATGGATTTATTTGTTTTTCCATTTTGAAGGATAATCCACAGTTCGTTGCAGATGAGAACGTTTTGAAGGCTATGCTATCTTCATAGATCCCTTTCATTAGCCTAGGTCTGCCAATACACCATCCTTTCAATCAACGTTCCTTCAGTGCAGGAACGGCTCTTAATTCTTCAGTTTTCTGGTCAGGATTTTCCCGAGAGTGGGCTTCTGGTCCTGGGCGGTGTCCTGCTGTGGATGGGCCGACTCTGGTTCGGCTTCGTGAAGCTGTTTGAAGCTTTGAACGGGCTCTTTGGTCTCTCGTTTGGCCTGCCTCAAGAGACGTTTCATGTTCTTCACCTTGTCTCTCAGGTGATTGTTGGCCTTTTCCAGGATTTTCACTTTTTGAGAGAGGTTTTTGACTTTCTCTTCCTCCTCAAATAAGGCCTTCTGCACATTGGAGCACCATAGCTAAAGGAAAGTAAACAGATTGAAGTAAACAGTACAAAATACATAAAGCATCTGTTTGGCTCCTATACTTATAAACATGGTCTAAAATAAACTTCAAAAGCAGATCGAGTCTTTTGTGGAAAACTCAAGCAAGTGTTGCACTAATCAAAATCACAACCATTCAGAACAGCTATTTAATATTTCATTTACAGCCATTTGGTGCTCTTTTTTAAGTACAGCTTGGCGTAAAGTCCTTACTGTACATCCAGCCCGTTCTCATCCCAAGGCGTCATATACTTGCCAATGCGTCTACATCCGACACACATGGATGGCACCCTTTAGCGTCAACATGAGACGCAGGTATATATGGGCCAGAAGGCGCCTCCTAGTGGTCTAACCCTAACCCTACACCAGACCTAAACCTACCATAACCAAAGCGTGTTATATCGCCCTGTGACTCGTAAGAATGAATTGTTTTCATTGTTTTTGAACCGCTTTGGTATTTTAAATGACAATTATAATCACTCGCATTACTGCGTCCCCTGTAGGTATGGGAATCGGTTGTTGTGAGTGCAATTACTAACGTTGCTAGCATTGCTAACAGAAGATTAACATGAAAAACATTAAATAAAGTGAACATTTTCGAGTTCAAATGTCTGCGTTTTGATAAGGTGTAGTCATAATATATATTTTATTTAATGTTAGTGCCTGTTACTCGGCCAGTGCTACCTTTCCGGGTGGCGTCCATTTTTTTCTCTGACTCGGACACGCAAAACATAATAAGTGTGGACGTGACGTGAAATCCGAGGTCCGAGTCGGTTCGTTGGGTATAATAGAACGCACCATTATACCTTGTTTGTCACCATAGTTACCTTCATTAGTGCCCATGACATCAGTCACCAACACCTGTCACTCGTTAGCCCCTTGTTAACCAGTCTATTTAAACCTCTGAGCTTCATATTGACTCTAAAGGGTGCCATGTGCGCTGGATGTCTACGCACTGGCAAAAGCGTCAGAATATGACGCCTTGGGATGAGCATGCAATGCAAAATATGATTAATTTGGCTGTATTTTAATCAGGCTCTGACTATTTGTTGGAAATCAAAGCAGCTGAAACTCATTTTGGTAACATTTGTTGTTCTTGATACGCAACGGTAACTTCATAATCCATGGGGAAAGCAAAGCATTTGATTCTTGCCTCTCACATGTGTTCCTGAGTCTTGAGTCCTGAAAAAGATTTTACATCTGAAAATTAGTCACAGCTGGGCCTTTTCTGTAAGTGTGGATTTCCTGGATAGATCTAACCATCATGCTTGGATCTGAACCTGCGTGTAGGTCAGATGTGATCGTAGATTTGCTTGATATAAACATGTAAAGACTGTCGTCAATGTGGAATATATTTAGGAAACTAAATAGAGGTCATATGAAAGTACTGAGGTCATTGGCCAATGTAAATGTTGTCTAAAAAAAACCGTTTCTTTACATGATTGTGAACTAAAAAAGACAGGGTTGATTTCCATTGGGTGCTACGTTCAGTTCCTATGGGGATCAATCTTTTGTTGACTGCTCTCACAGACATATGGGGAATGATCCAGGACATAAAATGCAGCCAGGACTGCTTGGATGATTACACACAACATGCATGCCATTCTAATGTAAAAGGAAAAAAATTATTTAAAATAAAATAGTAGAATGAATGTACTTAATTGTATTGAAAAAGAGGCCAGAATATTCTTTTAAATTTCCCCTGTTGTGTTCCACAGTATATTAATATTGCACTGACGCTATCGGACGAGAACAAACCATGAATGAAGAAGACACTGTTTACTGCAGAGCTGTTTTATTGCTGATTGGACTTAGTTTTATAATCCGACTGTTCTCATGAAATGGTGTATGTATGACACGCCGATTCGTATTTCCATTTTTGGCGTGCTATCGTGTTTATGAACGCCGTTGACTTAATGTTACAGTACTGTTTAT
Source organism: Pimephales promelas (assembly GCF_988280905.1). Classification (NCBI taxonomy): domain Eukaryota; kingdom Metazoa; phylum Chordata; class Actinopteri; order Cypriniformes; family Leuciscidae; genus Pimephales; species Pimephales promelas. The sequence goes on along the minus strand of NC_142789.1, from coordinate 1,397,665 downwards.
GTAAATCTCTGACCTAGCCCAACCCCATCCCTAAACTTACCCGCCGTCACTGGGGTTAATTGCATTTATGAGTCTTCCCCTACTATCCTAGGAACAAAAAATATCGCGATTTTGCTTCGTTTCACTCAGACATTTAACGGCGTAGACATACACGCCGCGTATAGCTCAAAATGCGTATAGATAACACGCCACTTGACTTGAAAGTGGCGTGTATGTTTACGCAAAAGTCATGATGCCATGTTGCAATAATAAATAGTCGAATCTCGCAACATTCAACATTAACAATGTTACCTAAGTAATCAGTTACGCACAGCAGATGCAGCTTATGTGAAAGCACTATAGCGCGTGCTGCTCCTGTACCGTACACACCGCAACATACGCACTGCACACAGAGTATGTGTGAAATGGGCATAAAGCACATAATGAAGAGAGCATCCTGATTGGCCGATTGATAAAAATCGAGGATTTGGAGAATCGTGACACCCCTATTCAAAAGGGAGGGCCAAGAAATTACACTCAGCTGAAAATTGCATTTTTAAGTTCACTTATCTGTTCTAAAAATCTGTTCAAATCTGTGAAATCAGGTGAAAGAGACACATTTAGCCGTTTAGCCCCATAGACTCCCATTCATTCTGCTCTCGCCCGCGATCACCTCCAGTGGAATTCTAATGGAACTGCAACCAAAGTGATACACAACGGGGCTAATCGGAAGTGCCAAGGCTCTTTGTTAGACGGGCTCTGCTTATACCTTTGTCTCCATAGTTACCCTCATTAGCTCCCATGACATCAGTCACCAACACCTGTCCCTCATTAGCCCCTTGTTAACCAGTCCATTTAAACCTCTGTGCTTCAGTTTTTGTTTGTCGGTCTTTGTTGCTGTTCTCTTTGTCGATGTCGCCATTGTTTTCGGATTATCGTGCATTTATGTTTGTCTATTAAACTTGTGCAAACTAGTAAACAGCTTCAAAACTCTTTTAAAGATTCTCTATAAAGATTATGCTCAACTTTAAACAATATGCCATTAATAACATGTAGAAATCTCCCACAACCCAATGTGGAGTTGCAATTTAAGCCTGAGAACCTCTGGTTTAGAGTTTAAACATCCCATCAACATTATACAAGACATGTTCTCCCAAGTGAAAAACTAAAGAAGAAAGGATGTCCAGAGAGGAATGTTAATATCCCAGCAATCATTTATCTTACTTCCCTTGAGACTTGGACCAAAAATATAGGTTTTGTCGGATAAGTTGCCTACTAATTCTTGCTGGATCCTCTGGCAGACTATAGCTGATGTTTAGGCACATCTTCCACTGAAATGTTGAATTATAATTTCAGAATACAATAACCACAAAAACTGAGACCCTGATCCTTTCACAAGCCAAGAGAACCACAAACAGACATGCAAAAGACCTGAATAAGCAATATACAAGCATCAAAATAAAGGGCTATTTTCAGATATTAAGCAGATAGTCTAATACGCTAAAGACTGGTAGCTGCAAAGTTACTTATAGTTAGTACAAGAATGTCTAAACTGTACTATCAAAATAAAGTGTAATTTTCTGTCTATAACAGGTTTTTCATGGGTTGGTTGCAAATCTTTTGTTATTGAAGTAATAGTCTGTGCGTCCAATGGACCTCTACAATACTTTGGCATAAATGAATCTTTTACTTGTTAGATTCTCTTATTATTTTAATATATTAAAAGTAGCTCACTCGGTTGTCTTCCTGGACCTCCCAGTCCGGGGTGTACGTGTGAACCTGTGTGCCAGCGGTGCAGTTGGAGAACTGGAACAAGCTGGCAAACATGCGGTGGTTGTCCGGCGTGTCAGGGAAGATGGGGTCCTGGAAGTTGACTCCGTGAGGAATGATACTGTAGTTTTCGTCCATCCTGAGAAGAAACGCAACACACACAACATCATATGACAAATAATCATCATGCGTGGAATATGATTAAAATATGATTTGAACAAATGATTTGAACTGCTCACCCTAAATGTTAAATTCTTCCCACACAATCTGTACTATGGAAATTAATGATACATTTTCAGGTTTATTGAGAAGGGTATTCCAAGCATTTTGACTTACGATTTTACAGGGTGAATGATCAATTATATACACTCACCTAAAGGATTATTAGGAACACCTAATACTGTGTTTGACCCCCTTTCGCCTTAATTCTCCGTGGCATTGATTCAACAAGGTGCTGAAAGCATTCTTTGGAAATGTTGGCCCATATTGATAGGATAGCATCTTGCAGTTGATGGAGATTTGTGGGATGCACATCCAGGGCACGAAGCTCCCGTTCCACCACATCCCAAAGATGCTCTATTGGGTTGAGATCTGGTGACTGTGGCGGCCATTTTAGTACAGTCAACTCATAGAAATGTTCAAGAAACCAATTTGAGATGATTCCAGCTTTGTGACATGGTGCATTATCCTGCTGGAAGTAGCCATCAGAGGATGGGGACATGGTGGCCATAAAGGGATGGACATGGTCAGAAACAATGCTCAGGTAGACCGTGGCATTTAAACGATGCCCAATTGGCACTAAGGGGCCTAAAGTGTGCCAAGAAAACCATTACACCACCACCACCAGCCTGCACAGTGGGAACAAGGCATGATGATCCATGTTCTCATTCTGTTTACGCCAAATTCTGACTCTACCATCAGAAATCGAGACTCATCAACATTTCTCCAGTCTTCAACTGTCCAGTTTTGGTGAGCTCTTGCAAATTGTGGCCTCTTTTTCCTATTTGTAGTGGAGATGAGTGGTACCCGGTGGGGTCTTCTGCTGTTGTAGCCCATCCGCCTCAAGGTTGTGTGTGTTGTGTCTTTGCTGCATACCTCGGTTGTAACGAGTGGTTATTTCAGTCAAAGTTGCTCTTCTATCAGCTTGAATCAGTCGGCCCATTCTCCTCTGACCTCTCGCATCAACAAGGCGTTTTGGCCCACAGGACTGACCCATACTGGATGTTTTTCCCTTTTCACTCCATTCTTTGTAAACCCTAGAAATGGTTGTGTGTGAAAATCCCAGTAACTGAGCAGATTGGGAAATACTCAGACACCAACAACCATTGCTTAAATCCCCTTTCTTTCCCATTCTGACATTCAGTTTGGAGTTCAGGAGATTGTCTTGACCAGGACCACACCCCTAAATGCACTGAAGCAACTGCCATGTGATTGGTTGATTAGATAATTGCATTAATGCAAAATTGAACAGGTGTTCCTAAGAATCCTTTACTGTAGGTGAGTGTATATAAACATTTTTTTTTCTTATTGGTTACTTGTCTTTTGTGTCACATTTGATTCATTGTTTCAATGTGTTTCTTGTTAGGTCATTAGTCTTTTGTGTATAGCCCTAATGTTTTTTTTGGTATCTTGCCAACATTTGTTAGACCATGGAGCTTTAGAGTAGTCTTTTGACTAATTTGAGTCAGTAACCATCCACTTTAGTGAATACCTACATGCTCAAAACCACTTGGAATACTCATCAATAACATAGCAACACACATTGTGGGAAACAATGTTAAATCTGGCTTTATAATGTATGTTTTCGGCCTGTTACAATGTTCATACCATATAGGGTGTATCAAACATAAGGAACAAGAAAAGCATGCCATACTACAAAAGTCGCACAATCTTTGTGTATTTTTGTTTCTCCTGTGTGGGCCTCAGTGTTGTAATAGTTCACCACCACTTGGGACACTTAATGTCAATGACCCATATATTTTTACAGAGGGAAACAGCCAAGGAGAGGAGAGGATAGGGGAGGCAAGGGCATGCTGGGACAGCTCTGTTTGTGTTCTTTACGTGTGTGTGTTTGTATTAAAGCTGCCTTTGTATTTGTTTTTCCTAAAGCATTAGCAAAAGTATCACCTTTAAAGCTATAGTGAATAGTGAAAACACATATAGTAAAATTAGAGGTTAATTATACAGCGCAAGTGTCCCAGTAATTGTATGCATAGGGTGGACTATTCTTTCCTCTTTGTTCTTTCTCTTGCATCTCTATCTATGTGAGTGAAGAATTCATTACTTGTGATTGGCGTTTAAAGCGCTTGGGATTTGCTTTTTGGCTGGTCTCTTGCTGTTTCGCCCCGCAGTCTAGCAAACTTTCACACATACACACACACACACACACACACACACCTCCCAGCGGTGAGGAAATGAGGACAGTCTGTTATCAAAGTGTGGTTTTTAGAAATATTAATGAAAAAAACATGGTTACATTGGCACAATGTGGGGAAATGAGACATTTCACTTTACAGACTCTTCACAACGTTTGTTCTCCTTCATGCAGTGTGTAATTTGGCCACCATTAGCTTACAGGAATATTTCTCTCCTTTTGACCTTTGTTTGTACTCCTTTAAGACATCCAAATTAAAGCCAACACTCTTAGAAGAAATGGTTCTATTTAGAACCAGAAATGGTTCCATCCCCCGCTTCATATATGGAACTCCATTTTTTTTGGTAAAAGGTTCTATTGGCCAAGTACGGAACCCCAGGGTTCTATATAGAACCCAGAGGAACCCTTTTTTAAGAGTGTATAGAACCTTTCAGGGGTTCCAAATACATAGCGCTGATAGAACCTTTTAAGGTTCTACATAGAACCTTTTCTTCTAAGAGTGAATGCTTTGCAGCACGCACACGTAATCATCTTCAATGTATATTTTTCCATTGGAGTCATTTGGAAAAAGGAAAACACAGTTGCTCAAAACAAATGACAAGTTAATGCATGTGCATGTGTTAGAGAGTTTTGAATGGTTTATTGAACCGTCTCATTACCCCGGGGTGCAATATGATTAGGCATATACAATCATATGAAAGCTTTGTTCATACGTTTGTTGGCTTCAAACGCCATTGCTGTCAATGAGGGAAATGGGTTTGAGGTGAATAGTTTTCCACCTGGCTTCTATAGCCCATTTTCCCTGACGGAAACATTGGCTTTGGACCTTGACAGCAGAGAGTCCCTCCATCTGGATCTCTTTAGAGGGGCATCAGAAGCTCAGGGGCTTTTACAAACTCTGTGCTCATTGCTAGACTGGGAACATCTAGATCCAACTAGAGTTCTCTGATGGATTTCCACTGGGCTCCAGAATCTTTTTTTTTTTACTAAATGCCTAAGTCTTGAGTCTCAGCTTTAGCAAACACTTATGCTGTTGGTCTTCTGTACATTCCAAAGGACGGAGAGTTGCTCTCCTGAGAATCCAAAAAGAGGCTCTATGAGTGCGAGAAATAAATATTTAGTAAACATGCTTTTTCTGGCAAGGCGTTGAATACTTGCTTTATAACAGTGCCTGTTTATTGTAAAGGTTTTGAGCTACAAATGTTTAGATAAAGTGTGGATTACAGTGAACATGTGACGGCATATCAATTTGCATAGTTTGTGCTGCAACGCAATTCAATTTTTAAATACATTTAAGGTAAGCATGTACAAATTTCTTCCTACAGTACAGAAAATTCTACCATAATGCTAACAACCAATCCTAAATAACATTCAGATGGTTCCTCCTGATGGTTTCGTTCATACATCTTCAGGATATAACCTTTATAATTCACTGGCCACCCATTATTAAAAGAGAGAGCCTCTCAAGGAAACCTGAATGTAGTTGTTCAGTGCACCATATTGCATTAATTATTGTTTCCATGCAGAGCGTCTCCAGTTTCTCCGGCTTTGATGGTTTGACTGGTGAGAATTGTCTTGCCAAACTGGAACCAGCTGTCTGATTGGTTCACGGCTCAGATTCATGACATATGGTACATTAAACGAGAGGGAAGAAAAGTTGAGCATGTACACAGAGGCAAAGTCCAAGTCTGCTCAACAAGTGGGCCATTTTGAAGTTGTGTTTCTCTGGAATTAAGTCTGAATGGCAAGTTGAATTGAGGGTGGCTATGGGGACTCTTGTTCGAAACATTTCAATGGAAATATGGAAGTCGACAGAGAGCAGAATGGAAATGTTCACTGCTTCAACACCCATAACATAGAATACAAGTCAAGGTAACGGGAAACACAGAACCAGACGTTTTCCATTAGATCGAAAGGATCAGCCCTCCCCCAAAAATAAATAAATTGCCATTATTAACCTTATGCCATTCCAACCATACATTGTTGTTTTTGAAGTGGATCGCCAAAAGAAAGCAGACTGTCCTGAATGCTCTTATTCATTCAATGAAACTAAACTAAGATGCTATAGTGAGCTCTGAATATTTTTTAAAAAGCACATAAAAGTATAAACATGGTCCTCTCAACTCAATATAGAGTTTAATCTATGTCAATAGCAACCCGGGACACTACAACAACAGCCGTGGTTACTGTAGCTCTAGCCGTTCTCCAGTAAGGTAAACGTTTCTATGGTAACAGCGAGTTACACCAATCAGCAGACGTTGCTGCTACGCTAAGGATTGTGGATAGTGTAGTTTCTTTCATAAGATCACGGATAAAACCACACAGTCTCATGAAGATGCGCATCTATACCTTTATTTATATGCCAAAAAATGTTTTTTGCATGCATGCTACACACTAAAAAACCATGGGGTAGGTTTAGGGGGAGGGGGGGTGAGTTCGTGCATATTTTACGCCAAAAAGTGCGTATAATATGGACGCGAAAACTGTTTTTGGCGTATAAATGCCACGAGAAATGACATTCGTGCTATAGATATGAACTTTCATGAGATCGGGCTCGATAAAACATGTTTTTTTTAAAACAAAGTTGATTTCATACACACTTATAGCTTCAACGGGAGCAAAAACCTTCGTTTCACAACCTCATAGGCTGTGGTCAGTCTACCCCGGATGGTTTAGAATACTGAAATACTGAAAATCGAGAAATACCGTTGGATTACTCCGCGTTCTGGAAGCAGGACATGTGACATGGCCTATATTAAGAATTTAACGACTCCTAATTGAACTATTTTAAATCAGACAGTACAATTGGAAATGTCTTGGCTTCTCAGTTTGACCTCATTTGCTGGTATTGGTTTTTTCTGTGTCAGAACAAAACATGATGTGCCGGTTTGAATATGCAGAATGGGTGAGATGCGTGTGCGAGTTCATTACATGAATAATTGCTTAAATTTAGACTGTTCTCAGTGTTCTCCTGCAGCACAAATGCATGACAGAATCTTTCAGCATTACTCGAAGTGAAACAGGAGAGTAACATGACCTCATGAATGAACTCTAAGTGAGTTTGTTCACTGAATGACATCAGGGCATGTCTCCAATGGTTTTACCGTGAACTCAAAGAGAAATGAGGGACATTGAGGGCTAACTTAAGTTTTTGAAATCTTGCTGTCTCCACAAGCTCAACTCGTTATAGAGAAATGAAATCAATGTAAGGGTGAGGTCAGTAAAAAAATACTTTTCTGATGAACATTCTGTCAGATAACAGGAGACAAACAACTGTAAACGTGATCTCCCAAACACCAGACGAAATGCCAAAACAGCCTGTTATCACTCCATTAGACCAATAACCTGCTGGCCTCGGGTCAGAAGAGGCAGTTCGACACTGTGTTTTGTGGACTGAAGTCGAGTGTGAGGAATTCAGGGCTGTTTTAAATGCTCCGTCTCTGAGACTGGCTGACATATGTTTTAAGAATGTTAGTAATTTTTAATAATTACAAACATGGATCATACTTGCAATCATCTGTTGTAATGCATGTTGGAATCTTTTCAGAGAACTAATGTCAGGTCATTTTAGAATAACGTGAAAACCTGCTACTCTCTCTTTCTGTTAATGGTTATGACTTCATACACAGTGACCTGTTTTGAAAATAATATAAAATAAATACATATACAGAACCATATTGTAATGTATTTATTGTATATGTATAAATGTAATCATATTACCTGTGTATTTTCAAATTTAAATGACGAAAATTATGAATTAATCCATTACAGTAAATAGGGGTGGTTGATCATGATTTCACTTTTCTAACTGTCGTGTGTAATGTTGCTGTTTGAGCATATCTGCAAAGTTGCAACGCTCAAAGTTCAAAGCAAAGAGAGATATTTGCTTTTAAAGAAATCATTTTTTAAGGACTACAAAAATGGCTGGTAGGAACTACATGCGCTTTAGTGACATCACTAACCCTAAAATTGACATTCCCGCCCCCGGGAACACAGTCCATGTTGAGAAGAGGAAGAGCTGTTGTAGTCACTCTGTGTGCATCTCACAACAGTTCTTATACAAGCGATTTAAAGATTTTCCTGACAGAATATGCTAATTGAAAATAGCTAACTCCACATCAGCAACATAAATTCATCAACTAACCATTCAGAGACGTCCTACATGTTGTCTCTTCTTCTTAGTCTCTCCATCTTTGATTCACTCCGGTTTAAACATAAAAGGCAAAACAGTTTCTGACATTTTAGCCTGTGTCTGCCTGAGGTAATCCGAGCTGCTAACAAACACACTCTTGAAGCTCCGCCCACTGTGTCGGGAGCTGCAGCTCATTTGCATTTAAAGGGGCAGACACAAAACGGTGTGTTTTTGCTCACCCTCAAAAAGTGACATTTTTAACATGCTATATAAAAATATATGTGGTGTATTTTGATCTAAACCTTCAGATACTCACTCTGGGGACATTAGAGATTTATTTTACATCTTGTAAAAAGGGCATTATATCTCCCTTTTAAATTATCTAAAAAGTGTGAATTATTATTTAAAGTTTAGTATTTAGGGTAAATAAAATACTATGAAAAGTGCACATTAAAAAACAATAATATTAAAGAAACAACTGAGTGTCAAAAAAGTGTCATAGACCCAACAAGCAAGATTACTTTGGTAAAACAGGTTATATTACCAGCTGTCATGAAATTGCGTGTGTATGACACGCCAATTCGTATTTCCATTTTTGGCGTGCTATCAACATGCATAATCGCTTTTCAGCGTGTTTATTTACGCCGTTGACTTAACGTTATTACTGTATATAATAATATATGACCTAACCCCGTCCCTAAACCTACCCGTCACTGGGGTTAATAGCATTTATGAGTCTTCCCCTACCATCCTGAGATACCAGTTTATATTCAGCATATGAGGTGCAATCACAGTGAACGAGTCGTGCTGAGTGCGTGATCTATGCAAGCAAAAAAGTCATCAAAAGATTCAAGCCTTATGCTATTACTACATAAATCACTTCTGAAGTGTTTGTCTTTGCGAAAAAGTGAAATCACAATAATAGTGAATCATATAATCATATTATATCTCTCTCTATCCGAATGGGATATCCACTTCTGTTCTAGAAACCTCATCCTTTGTAAGTTCATCTGCCAGAGTGACTTCATTCTCACTATAAACACAGAAACAAAGAAAAGCCAGAGCTAATTAAGTCTGACAAAAGTTTTGATCATTATACACAATGTTAGTCATTTTCCATTCATTACGAAAGAAAATAGAGGGACATTTGGGTTGTTAGGCACATATTCATTCTTTGTTGATTATGTCTGGTGGACCATGCATTGACATAACCCAACCAAGAGCAAACACATTCACAAGTTCTTGGGTAACAATGAGCACAGCTGTCAGACAGTATTCATGATGTGTCCCAGAAGAACCAGTGCTCTGAGAGCGAGCGAGATGTGGGTTTGAAGCTCATGCAAACTTTTGTTCATTTAGTTTGTTTACTCTTATTTGTCACGCAACGCTGAATGCCGCAAACATTAAATGATATAAAGATGGTGATGTGATGTGCGATGACTCATTACACACATTCCCACAATAGTTACATTTACATACACCCAAATGAAATAATAATGAAATAATAATAATAATGAAATAATAATAAACTTATGACGGACTATGATGACCGCTCGCTCAGGGCGGGTCAGTGTTGAAACGCTGCTGTCAATCAACAATCGTGGGAGGGGCTTCCGACCGTGTGACTTCATGAAATCAAACGGCTCAATTTGAGGCAGAAGAAAATATATAAGGAGATTTAAACATAAACACTGGATAGATTTTTATCATTATATGATGGTTGTGTACAGGCACTGCCAACACACATTTCAGTACAATCAACTTGAAAAAGTGCATGTATGACCCCTTTAAAAAAGAAAAAAAATCAAATGTGCCTTTTTATCCCAGAGTGCCTTTAGTCCTGTTGTACAGTTGATATAATCTAACACAGTCTCATCCCAAAAAGTCATATAACTGACGATCCCGGGCCGTCATACAACTGACGCTTTACCTTTAACGTGGGTTAGGTGACGGGGTAGGTTTAGGTCTGGGGTAGGGTTAGGATCCGATAACCTCATCTAACCGACGTTTAAGGGTACCCTAAAAAGGCGGATGTTGACGTATGGTCAAAACACGTCCCAAGACGTCAGTTATACGACGTCTTGGGATGAGACTGCGCTATTAACACAGTCTCATCCCAAAAAGTCATATAACTGACGTTTTGGGACGTATTTTGACCATACGTCAATATCCGCCTTTTTAGGGCCCCCTTAAACGTCGGTAGATGGCGATCCCGGGCCGTCATACAACTGACGCTTTACCTTTAACGTCAGTTAGGTGACGGGTTAGGTTTAGGTATGGGGTAGAGTTAGGATCCCATAACCTCATCTACCGACGTTTAAGGGGGCCCTAAAAAGGCGAATATTGACGTATGGTCAAAAGACGTCCCAAAACGTCAGTTATATGACGTCTTGGGATGAGACCGGGCTGGCGCTATATATAATCATATTTTTTTGTTTACTTTTTCTGCTTAGATATTCCTGTTGTTTATGCTTTTAGCACAGTAATTAATTACTGTATACTATATCATATTATCAGTATTGTTAGTCAGTTGCATGACATGACTAGTCATGTGATCTCAGTATGGCAGTGCCCATGAGGGGGCGACCCTCAATGTAAAACACTGATTTGTTTTAAGTCTTTATCTCTTAATATTAGTCATCTTAATTTTTTTCGTTTTTAATGTTTCTTTTTTTCATTTAGCAAAACATTAGTCAGTGCATCTTTAAAGCGAGCCAGTATTGACATTTAAAATTCGTAATTGAATCATTCTCACCTCAAAAAGAAATAGTAGGAGTTGTTCTCCATGACGCTGTACGAGTAGCAGGGGAAATATCCCAGCCCGCTGACATTGAACCTGGAGCCGGCGGGCACCTCCAGCATGCTCCCCCATGCCTGATCGCACAGCAGCTCGATCTCCGCGGAGAAGAACAGATCCGTGTCGTACTGCCACGGCAGGTAGTTGTACACGCTGTAAGACTCCTTATGAAGGGCGAGCACTTTGGCAAAAACTATGATCTCCGCGAGCTCAGCGCGGCACGCTTCCGTCTGAGGTCTCCAGTCGTGGGGCAGCTGGCATCCCCATGATGCGCTCAGGGAGAGCACTAATATTAGTGCCGGAAGAGAACCCATGACATGCAACTTTAACTTACTCATGCAAACTGCCTCTAATAATAATAGTAATCCCGCGCGGATATCCCCTCTAAAACAGACTTATCCAGATCCGCGTAAAACGCACGCAATAATATCCAAACTCTCCAATGCACTGAAGGATAAAAAAGACAGTTTGAGGGTTGTTTTTTATCTGCTGTAGGAATAATGCATCTCTGTGATTTTAGATTGATCTATAGGTCTTATCGCTCTCCATTCTTCCATGTGCGCCGTGTGCATTGCGCGCAGCGGTTAGTGGAGAGCCTTTCAGTGACGCTCAGAAGAAAACTCACTTCAGCTTTCATCTCGCGCCTGAGCAATGCGGGCATAAAGCAATGCAAACGTTTTATTAACATAATGTCGTCTGAGTTTTTCAGTAGAAACAGGATAAACTGCTGATGTCACATTATACATTATATAATGCCAAGCAAGGCTATAGAGTGAAAATGTTTTCAAAATTGTTCAATATGTTAATGATTTGGGGATTAAAAAGTAATGCCATGAAATGTCATGAAACCATTCATTAAATGTTAAAGTTATTATAAAATGTTACCAGACTAAACACATTCTCAGCTCGTATGTCATGCATATGAAGTTGCCACATCTTTAACTCATTTTGTTTCCAGTTTGGCTCTGCTGTGAGGAAACAAAGAGTGACAGACTGATGTGTATGCCAAGCCAATAATCCTCCAATATTTTTGGATTATCCTCATTGGCAAATAATCATGAACATTTGGATGATTAAAGTGTATTTTGTTCCAACATTATTGCATCATCTGTCTTATCAAATGGCTCCTCATGCAAACATTTGCAAAAAGTCCATATTGCAAAAATGTGTTGTCTTTAAATGTAGTTTATGGTGTTTTGTAATCAGTAATATATTTCTTTAATGGGTAATACTAATTTTACATACAACTGCTAATGTAAAAGGCACTTTTGAGTCTGTTTTTGTGTGTGTACAGATAAGGATTTGACCAATTAAAAAAAAAAATTCTTTTTTGAAGATATATATATATGAAGAGTTCAGATGCAAAAGCTTGTTTGAAATTTTTTTCTAGAATGAAATTTTTAATCAAGCTTGTATATTTAAGTTCAGTAATTTCACTAAAATTGCAATGAAGATTACCTATTATTAATTGTCATTTAAGTAAAATTACTGAAAATGTTACTATATATATTATATACTATAGCCTATATAGATAGATAGATAGATAGATAGATAGATAGATAGATAGATAGATAGATAGATAGATAGGTAGATAGGTAGATAGATAGATAGATAGATAGATAGATAGATAGATAGATAGATAGATAGTCAGATAGTCATTATTTACTAATCAGATCATACAGTCAGTAAGATTACAATATCAGTATACTATTAATTTAACACATTTTACCAAATGTAAATCCATTACAAACGATTTTCACGCTAAATAGGTGTTATTAAATTCACATAGCTCGATAATGACTAAACAAATCACTCAAACATTGGACGAAATTATGCACTTTAGCTAATTAGACCAAAAATATTCTTGTTGCTTTACTTGGAGGACTGACAGGATTATAGCGATAGAATGACTAATTTAACAGGAATGCATGCGATGTTTGGTCAAAATGACTTGTTCTTGCAGTAATGTCAAGGTACAGTCTGCTCACTATGTTTTCAGACATCATCTTGAACTTTAAAGGAACATGTTTGGTAAGATGACCATCAGTCACTTTCTTGCATATTTAAATGAAATAAAGTTTCAATGGAAAGAAATCTTTGTGCTAAAAATGAAAAATTGAGCTTAAAGACTAAAACAAAGAACAGTTTTTGGATAATCCACTGGTAACTCTTGTGTCAAGATGATAAAGTCCATCGTTTGTTCATGTTTAATCCAGTCTGTGTTGGCTTCAAGAGAGATTTGGATTCCTGAAGCTCAGATCTAACTTTCACGCTGGACCAAGACTCTCCGACTTTGATCAGCCACACGGCTCATTCATCGGATCTAGCTGCAGATACACACACTGCTGTGATGCCTTTATTTCTGGCTCCAGGCTGGAGCGATCAGTGTCATCTCACATTTTGTGCACAAAGTTTCAGCACATTTGTTTTCAGTTGCAAAGAAATCTAATTTAGAAAATGACTCATTGTGTCTATAAAATGATTTTCAGTGTATGTGTTTATCCTGAGCTTTACTGCCACCTGCTGGTGTGTCACCGTTACACACACTTCTCTGAAATATCCAAATGCTAATGAAGCCAAATATCGTCGTAACACATGGAATATTTCATAAAAGCTTTTTTACCAAAAGTCTGATTTATTAAAATGCATGTGTTCATCAAAATAGCAGTAGCTGTGTTTTAATTAGAAATCTAGCATTGTGCTCACTGCACAAGTAGGCTATACGGCTTACTAACTATTATTTAAGTAGGAAAGTTATTTGAAACATAATGCAATATGCAAAGATAAACATTTAAATGGGACCTATTCACTTTTACATGGTGTTTGAACATAAATGTGTGTCAGCAGTGTGTGTAACCACCCTATAATGGTAAAAATCCACCCACTCGTCTTATCGGGTCATTTTGAGAAATGAGTGTTCATCAGAGGCCCCCCCCCCCCCCCCCCATGTCGCACATGAACCACGAATACACAAATAATGGGCTCTATGGATGACTTCCGGGCAAGATGGCGTGCTGATCAGTCACTCCTTTGAGAGTCAGAAGGAAATTGTCCCGAATTTTAACTTTAATCTTATAAAAGACACTCCAAATATTTGTTAAAAGTTTAATGTAGTATGATCAAACCAGCTAGACTGATATTTAAAGACGGAGACAGTGGAAACAAACAAGTTACGATGAGTGCTAAGGACGCAAAGATTCTAGAGCAGTCTACCGACCATGTCTATGCAATGGAAGTTGGCACAATCAGCAAAAGAAAAGACTCCATGCCATCAACTCCAAGTAAGATTCCAGCCGGGAAGAAGAGTAAAACTCTGGGACGGGAAGGTGAGGTATCTAACTTGGCCATTTTGGAAGCCATTCAAAGTTTGGAAAAGAACTTTAATGAGCAACTGTCACAACTTCGTGAGCAAGCCAAACAGAGTAGCAGCATGGTTGCTAGCCTAGCTAAAGCGGTGCAGTTCAATGCCGAAGAGGTAAAAGAATGCAAGGGGAAAATAAACGAGCTGGAAAAGTTCAACGAGCGTTTGTCCAAAGAAAATGATGAACTTAAAGAAAGAATCCGAGAACAAGAGAGATACAAGATGAGGTGGTGTCTGAAACTGAGAGGTTTGTCGGAAAGAAGAGACGAGAACGTTAGAGCAGACGTCATTCAACTCTTCAGTGAGATCGCTCCCGACATGGAACGGCGGCAGCTCGAAGAAGCAATCGACATTGTTCACAGAGTCGGCCGTAAAGAAGATAACAGAAGTAGGCACATTGTTGTTTTATTTATCCGGAGACTTGTCAAAGAGGAGTTATGGCGACGATGCAAGGATTCCCTGGTGTGCAGAGAGAAGGGCGTCCGCCTCGCCGAAATGCTTCCGCTTGAGGACAGGGAGGCAAGGAAGAAACTGTGGCCGCAGATTGAACAGGCTCGCCGGGATGGAAAGCGTGCTTATTTCCGCGGGCCGCACGGATTCATTGAGGGTCGGCAAATTGGTTAAGCAAAGGAAGGTTTGATCTACTTGCACTAAATGTAGATGGAGTGTGTTAAAAGGTCAAGGGACTTTTTTGTATTACAAACCAGCGTTAATAAGCTTGAAGTAAGTTCTTACTGTTTTGTTTAAGCTTTGAAGCAAGTTCTTACTTTTTTTTCTGTTTACAGTTTTTAGTTATTCTCAGTATCTTGAGCAATGTTCAATTGTTCAGTTTCATTTGCTTCACTAAACGTGAGGGGTCTAAAGGATTTGGTCAAACGAAAGGCACTATTTTTATTTTGTAAAGGGAGAAAACCACAATGTCTATTACTACAAGAAACTCATTCTTCCCAAGAAGATGTGAAGTTTTGGTCTAACCAATGGGGTGATCGAATACTGTTTAGTCATGGGACCAACAAGTCTGCTGGTGTTGCAGTTTGTTTTAATAGGTTTCCAGGGGACATAATTGCAAACAGGACAGATAATCAAGGGCATTGGCTGATGGTGGTCTTAAAAATTGATGGCTATTTTTTCATTTTAGCTAACATATATGGTTATAGAACCATTGCTCAAAATAAACAGATGCTTGAAGATATCACTAATACTCTATCAGAGCTCAAAATTATTTATCCAACAGACTTTATTTTAATGGGGGGTGACTGGAATATGTCACCTGATGAATGGGAAGATAGATGGCCCACTAAATTTGACAGTCACCACTTTAATCATACAATTGGGGATTTTATGAATAATAACCACCTGATAGATATTTGGAGAAGTTTAAATTCAGGAGTTAAGCAATACTCCTGGTTTAAACCTAATAACACCTGTAAATCCAGAATTGACTACTGGCTCGTTGATCAGT
This sequence comes from Pimephales promelas, assembly GCF_988280905.1. Taxonomy (NCBI): domain Eukaryota; kingdom Metazoa; phylum Chordata; class Actinopteri; order Cypriniformes; family Leuciscidae; genus Pimephales; species Pimephales promelas. Next base: position 1,381,790 of record NC_142789.1, on the reverse strand, counting down.
CGCTTAATGAATTTGTCTCAGACATCTTGATTTCCAAAGCCCCATTAACGGATCATTGTATTGTAGAAATTAAATTAAATCCAGTTGATAAAATAAGTAAAAAGAAAGGCTACTGGAAATTTAATTCCAGTCTGTTGAGAAATAAAGATTATTGTACAAGGATAAAAGAACTAATAAGTGAAACTGAAAACAATGAGACAATTGATAGTTTTTGCAATAAATGGGAATTTGTAAAATATAGAATTCGTGAATGTTCTATTAGGGTTAGCAAGGAGATGGCCAGGGAGAAAAGAAGAGAGGAAGTGAATCTGTTTCAGGAAATCAGTAAATACTGTGATAAGACAGAATTAAACGATGAAGAAAGAAGCAAATTATTGCTATTGCAAGGTAAATTAGATGACATGTTTAGCAAAAGAGCTCAAGGTGCGTTTGTGAGATCACGAGCAAAGTGGATCGAGGAAGGAGAAAAGAATACCTCGTATTTCAGTAATTTAGAGAAGAGAAGACAGGAAAATAAGGCAATATCAAGTTTATTGATAAATGGAGTAGAGTGCAAGGACAATAAAACCATGGAAAATACAGTTTTTGCATTTTATAATAATCTTTATGCCTCTGCATATTCACAATTAGATTCGTCAAAATTTTTAAATGAAATAAAAGACTTTATACCCAAAATTAATGTTTCGTCTAAATATTTTTGTGAGTCTGATTTAAAAATAGAAGAATTGGATGATGTGAGCTTGAAATTGAAATTGAATAAATCACCGGGTACTGACGGGCTCACTGCCGAGTTTTATCGATTTTTTTGGAAAGAAATCAGGCATTTATTATTTATGGCAATTCAAGAATGCATATTGAAGAACGATTTAATGACAAGCATGAAACAAGGCCTAATAATACTTATTCCTAAACAGGGCAAAGATAAAAGATTATTAGATAATTTAAGACCAATTACACTCCTTAACATTGATTATAAGTTGTTATCAGGAATTATTGCAGATAGGATGAAAAAATGCCTACCACAAATAATAAGCGAAACTCAGTCTGGCTTTCTGGCTGGACGATCTATCCATAATAACATACGATTGGTACTAGACTTGATCGAGTACAGTCATTTATTTGTAGAAAATGGTTTTATTGTGTTTTTAGATTTTTACAAAGCTTTTGATTCAGTTGAACACCCCTTTATTTTAGAAACTTTAAAGCATTTTGGTTTTGGACTTAAATTCTCTAATTTAATTAGTCTACTATACAATGATATTAACAGCTGTGTATCTCTGGAGCATGGCACATGCTCACGGTTTGCAGTTAAGAGGGGAATTAGACAAGGCTGCAACTGTTCTCCTTTATTATTTATATTGGTTGCTGAACTATTGTCTATTAGGATTAAAATGAACCATTCTGATGGCTTTAACATCCTGGGAAAGCACATCATAATAAGTCAATTTGCGGACGATACGACTCTTTTTCTAAAAGATATAAGGCAAATTTCCAGAGCGCTTGATTCAGTCAGTCAGTTCTCAAAGGCATCAGGTGTTAAATTGAACACTAGTAAATGTGAAATCTTAGCTTTACATGACCAACCTGCTCGCTTAATTGATAACATACAGGTTAAATCAGAAGTCAAATATTTGGGCATCATGATCACCAGAAATAAAGATATAAGGGAAAAAGAAAACATTCTTAAAAATATTGATAAATGTAAAGTAATATTGGATTCGTGGCGGCAAAGGGATCTAACAATTTTTGGCAGGGGTCTTCTAGCCAAGATGGAGAGTATATCAAGAGCCATTTACCCTGCCTTTTCTCTAGAAATTTCAAATAACATGATTAAATTAATAAATAAGATAAATTTCAATTTTATTTGGAAGAGTAAATGCCATTATATCCGCAAAAATGACATGATTAAGAGTATCGAAGAGGGTGGCATAAATGCCATAGATTTTTCTGTGATGAATGGTGTACTAAAACTAAAATGGTTAAATTCTTTTTTGTGTCATAATGATTCCTTTTGGTTTAGCATCCCAAATGCAATTTTTCAAAAAATGGGGGGAATTGATTTTATTTTGCGGTGTGACTATGATCTAAGCAAACTCCCTGTAAAATTATCTGATTTCCATCAGCAAGTTCTTTTGTACTGGAACCTAATCTTTAAACACAATTTTACTCCACATAATACACCTCTGTGGAACAACAGGTATATTCTGTGTAATAGAAAATCCTTGTTTTTAGGAACTTGGATGGAAAAAGGAATATGGGCTTTAACACATTTGTTGGATAATTTTGGTGATTTGTTGAATCATAGAGATTTTTGTGATAAATTCAATTTCCAGTGCCCAATGAGAGAGTATAATAAAGTGTTAAAGGCCATCCCAGCACCCCTGAAAATGATGATTAAACAGTTTGTGATGTACTCGAACTCTCATTCAGAAATGAGACCTCTTTGTATTGAAGGAGTTATGTTAAAGAGTAAACAGTTTACAAATAAGTTTATTAGAAATGTGTTATCCAAACATTATTTCCCTGGTCAACTGAAAAGAAAATATGTTCTAAAAGATTTCAGTGATGAAGAGGCAAAAAGGATACGGAGGCGGTATTTATCATACCCAATCTTTCCTAAGGCAAAAGAAGTGACATTTAAAATATTGAATGACATTTATCCATCTAATTCCTTTTTACATGAAAGATTCAATTGGGAAAACAATTCGTGTGGATTTTGTGAAAAGGAAATTGAGACTGTTGAACATATTTTCTTTCAATGCGAAGTTGTACAAGAATTTTGGCTTGCATTTCAGAGTTGGATACAATCCAAGGAGATTTCGCTTCTCCCTTTGAATGTAAGCTCAATTAAAGTTGGAGTGCTTTTGAATGATAAAAACTTAGATTTTTTGATAAACAATCTGATTGTTTTGGGTAAACACTTCATTCACAGATGTAAATTTGTAAAGATCAAACCCCATTTCAATGGTTGGAAGAATGACTTGAAGTTATTTGTAAAATCTCTTCTTTGGATGACGGACTCAAAAGCCCTGAAATTTCTCTCTGTTTTGGAAATGTTTAGGTTATTGGAATAAGACCCTCACCCTTTTTTTATTTTTATTATTAATTTTTTTTTCTTTTTTTCTTTTCTCTCTTCTATGTATTTTTTCTTCTCTAAGTGATGTATCAGCACGAATGTAACTGTATGATTGTTGATCTATGCCTTAATTGTTTGTACTTGAATTCTATATGGCAATAAAAAAAAAAAAATAAAAAAAATAAAAAAAAAAATTAAAAAAAAAAAAAAAAAAATAATGGGCTCTATGCACGGCGTTATTTCCGGTGAAGGATTAAGGATGCTCGATAACTTCCGCCGATCATAGAGTCCAATGCAATACCGAGAATTTATATTGAATTTTATACTCCATGGTTATACTAATGAAACGTTAGTCACAAAAACAGATAAAACAGACACCCCTCGTTGTGTTTATGCTTCTTTTTAAAATTATATTAAATAAACATAACTATATATAAAATTACATCTAAACGTATGTACGTTTCGTTTCAAAGACGGGAGGACAGTAAATATTGAAGACTCTGCCATAATCCCGTTTTCTCCGGTTTTCCTCCGCTTTAATCTACACAACCGGAAATGGACGAGCATCCTTACGTCAAATGCGGAACTTATGCGTGCATATAGCCCATTGAATGGGTTCGAGGAGTTTTGTGGTTTAAATTCAATTTGACCCCCTTAGAAATGAATGGAATGCGAGGAATGCTTCAGTACACATAGAAAAACCTAAAAACGCCCAAAATTCAAACTAAAAATGCTAAAACTTGTGTATTTGAATACATACTGAAGAAAAAAACGACTTCAGGGCCCAGTGGAACAGCTCATTTGCTCCATATAGAGCTGTAAGGCCGCTATAAGGCCCTCTAGTGGCTAGAGTCATGAAATGTCATGTTATATTATTTTTTTCCACAAGAGGTCGGCAAAAACACCCCTATGTAAGATATTTTGATCTGATTGTGGATTATGCATGAAATTGTGAGTTCATCTGAAATAAAGTTGAAAGAATGTGAGGAATGTGCTGTTTATCTATTGTTTAGATAATTTAGAAAATTATTGTACATGAGTCAAACGTTCAGAATACAGCTATTTATATAGTCTAACAACTTCTTGACACGATCTGCAAATTACTTTATTGGTGAACTATCGACCTCAGCTTGGAAACAATTGACCTAAGCACTGCGGCAGGAACGTTAACTTTTTTAAAAACTTTTTTTCCTTGCAAACCATACAGAAATCATGTGAAGTATGAACTTTCCAAAATGTCGAAAATTTGACTGCATGTAGAATACCTTTTATATTTATAAGAGCAATAATCTAGATGAGGGACAAATGCTACAGTAGTGTAGAACTTTAGCCTGCTGGATTTACAAACATCTGTCAAGCATTTAAACATGTTTACAGCTGTGTGTTGGAAAGCTATGTTTTCATGACACATTTATAGGAGCAAATCGCATCCAGGTGGATTATATTTTTATTTCAGGTTTTGCTTTTTTTTTTTTTTAATTTAAGGCTTATTTTAACATGTCAGACTATTGCTTTTTGTCTCATAGAACTACTCTTGCAAACCATTTATATTTTCTGTTTCTTCACATAAGCCATCTGTTATAGTATATACTCGATATACTCGCATTTCAGCATGTGTGTGATTTGGCAGAAGGCTATATAGAATGGTCTCTGCTGAGTTTGTATTGCTCTTTCATTGTGGGGCGCCAGGGTGTTCCATTTCCTCCTGAAATTTGTTCATGTGGCCCCGGCTTGCCCTCCTGCCTTCTGGTTCCTCGAATCATTGAAGCATTCGGTCTCCCACGGTATAGCTGACACCTCACCATGTGTACATGTCTGGCATCGCCTAGCAACCTGCCACCAGGGACGCCACACACAGTCGCAAGGAGCGGTGTCAGGTGGGCCGAGGTTCTCTGGTGTACCTCTCAGCGTTCTTAAACATTCCTGCTCAGGTAGAAGAAAGTGTCCTTGTTTGTCCCATAGAGCAGGTGTAGACATCGAAACTGAAAATATTGCTTCCCTCTACACCATTTTCTCCCTTTTTCTCTGCATGTTGCACAACCTGTGGAATTCAAGTGTCACTCTATTGAAGAGGAGTGGGCCGCAATCAACAACCTGATCAACTCTATGCGAAGGAGATAGTATATATGCCAGACCAGTATGGGGCGCTGTAATTCTTCCACAGAGATACACTATACATGGAGAAGAAGACTTTGAGCATACGCATAACCTTGTGTGCTGTATACGAACCAAGAAGAAGAAGACAAAGATGATGTGTCCGACACGTGATGTCATCGTCAGTGTTGTAGTCGAGACCACCTCACTCGAGTCCGAGTCGATACCGAGACCAGAGACGGTCGAGTCCGAGTCGAGACCGAGACCAGTGAGGGTTGATTACCTAATTTACTCTTATTTCCTTAAAGAAATCCTTTTTTTTTACTGAATTTACTTAGACTTTAAAAAATATGATCAGTGTAGGGTAAAAAGGCCACATAGTAGGTGGTGTTGAAAGTAATTTTATTACAATTTGTCATGCGCAGTTGCGCACTAGAAAATCACCAATCACTGGGCGTTTCAATCAATTTAAAGAAATATTTTATTAACATACATTAATAATCCTGAAAAATATTTTTAATTGAACTCGAGTGGACTCGGGAATAATTCCGAGTCCTAAAAAAAAAATGTTCGAGTACGAGTCAATTCCGAGTCCAAATGGACACGAGTCCATGACAAGACCAAGACCATTAAAATATGGTCTCGAGACCGAGTCCGAGACGAGTCCGAGTCTCGAGTACTACAACTCTGGTCATCGTTTCACAAAATATACGGATTGGCTGTACACACAAAACCACAAGGGTGTTGTTTTCAGATTAATCCACTTTGGGACCCGGTTTAAAAAAAATAACGCTTTCACTCTCCCAAAACATCGGATCCATGTGGACGAAGCATCAATACGATAAAAACTTTATACGTATACAGTGAAACTCGTCTTCGTGTGGACGGGCCCTTTTATTGTGGATAGCCTAAGGCACACCTGTGTAATAATTCTGCTGTCCTATCAGTATCTTGATATGTGCCTATATATACCTGTGAGGTGTATGGATTATCTCGGCAAAGTAGAAGTGCTCATTTAGACAGATTTTATTAATTTACAAAAAATTAAATTAAAAATAAATAACTAAAATTTAGAATTTATTTCGCTCACTTAAGTCAGATTATGTATTCTTTGCCACAATAATATGCAAACAATATGGATGTATGTGTTTGCATTTTGTATATATATAAAATGAGGTTATGCATGGTTAGTAACTCTAGTTTACTAACTATTTTAGTAACTCTATTTGTTCACTAGACTTTTGAGAGCTGGATGTTGTAGCCTAGGGTTTGAGGGTTTTTAGTAAAAATGATGTGAAGATCACCCTGCCCAAAAACAACAACAATATTTTAATTTAACATTTTTTTTCTGAATGAAATGTTCCAGGAAGAATGCAGATAATGCTCTTTATTCATGTTAGCATGTCAGCAAGATAGACATCAAAACCAGAATACAAAGCAGAAAAGGGAAATATGTCATATTTATAAATCAGTTTATCAGTCTAATAGCATTTGCACTGAGAAAATCAATAGGATGCAGTTTTAAGAAAATAAATTGGTAAAAATATAGCCTTGTTGATTTTATGATCAACAGTACACTGTAAATGAAATGCAGTATGGCTAAAAATATAGATTGTATAGTACTGTATGTGTTTTGACAAGTTGACATAAACAGAGACACAGGCCTAAGCAAGATAGTGTTAGATGGCAATGCCCTGCTGGTACCCATATACCATGGTTCTGAATGATTAGCATATTCATATACCATTGCATTTACATTTAATTGTTATGCAGTCCGAGGATTTTTTTTATTATGGCAACCTTTTTGTAAAGGAAATGAAACATGACTTGTTTTGAATCTTTACATCTGAGTCTACTGAATATATCCACCCATTGGCCAGCAGAAAAAAAAAGTAGTAATCTAATAAGTAACATGGTAACATTTAGATTATTTTAGTGAAGTTATATTGTGTTAGGTTCATCATAATGTTTGTATAGCGTATAAATACTGTCCTCTAGAACGAATAATGTCAATTTAGCACCATGATATAGTGTAATAACAGGTTGTACAGCAGCATTCTTTAAAAAGCACCAAAGTTGGCATCGCCACATCTATGTTAGAATCACATGAGAAACGTATCCATCTCAGACTAAATCATAATATTCGTGACTTTCTAACATCCAAAAACACTTTAGGAGTCTATTCTCATTTTTACAACGATTCACTCTAAGCTGTTATTATAGTATCTGACTTTGTTCCACATTGAATCACCTGTGCTTGTCTCCGATCATGAGTTTCCCCGGTGAAGCCATGAGCCGCAGGGCTACATTCCTGATCCCTCTCCTTGTGGCTCACCGTCAGGCCTCTGAGAGAAAAGGAGAAGTTCTGAGACGCTCCACTGGATGGATTGAGTTACATTCACTTTACATGTTAGTGACTGAGACATGTGAGCAAGCACTGGATATACAGAACAGTTTCTTATCCAGGGAACATCATCCCTATATACTGAACAGTACATGAAGTATGTGGAATTGTGGTGTTTTCATCCATCTATCCATCTAGACTGTCTGTCTCACTCTTTCCATACCTCCCTTCCTCTCTTTCTCTTCATCCATCCATCCATCCATCCATCCATCCATCCATCAATCCATTCAGTATTGGAGTCTTACCATGTGCAACCATCCATCCATCCATCCAGTGTTGGAGTCTTACCATGTGCATCCATCCATCCATCCATCCATCAATCCATTCAGTATTGGAGTCTTACCATGTGCATCCATCCATCCATCCATCCATCCATCAATCCATTCAGTATTGGAGTCTTACCATGTGCAACCATCCATCCATCCATCCATCCATCCAGTGTTGGAGTCTTACCATGTGCATCCATCCATCCATCCATCCATCCATCCATCCATCCATCCATCTATATCTATGTCACTCTCTCCATTCTTCCATCCATCCATCCATCCATCCATCCATCCATCAATCCATTCAGTATTGGAGTCTTACCATGTGCAACCATCCATCCATCCATCCATCCATCCATCCATCCATCCATCCAGTGTTGGAGTCTTACCATGTGCATCCATCCATCCATCCATCTATATCTATGTCACCCTCTCAATTCCTCCATCCCTCCTCCCTCTCTTTCTCTCCATCCATCCAGTGTTGGAGTCTTACCATGTGCACCCATCCATCCATCCATCCATCCACCCATCCATCTATCCGGTGTTGGAGTCTTACCATGTGCACCCATCCATCCATCCATCCATCCAGTCATCCAGTCATCCAGTGTTGGAGTCTTACCATGTGCAACCATCCATCCATCCATCCAGTGTTGGAGTCTTACCATGTGCATCCATCCATCCATCCATCTATATCTATGTCACCCTCTCCATTCCTCCATCCCTCCTCCCTCTCTTTCTCTCCATCCATCCAGCGTTGGAGTCTTACCATGTGCACCCATCCATCCATCCATCCATCCATCCACCCATCCATCCATCCGGTGTTGGAGTCTTACCATGTGCACCCATCCATCCATCCATCCATCCATCCATCCGGTGTTGGAGTCTTACCTTGTGCACCCATCCATCCATCCATCCATCCATCCACCCATCCATCCATCCGGTGTTGGAGTCTTACCATGTGCACCCATCCATCCATCCATCCATCCATCCATCCATCCATCCATCCATCCATCCATCCATCCAGTCATCCAGTCATCCAGTGTTGGAGTCTTACCATGTGCACCCCTACTTGAGATCCACCATTAGAGAACATCTTTGAGTTGTCCTGCTCCTGATGAGTGAAAATAGATTAGCAGTTTTAATGAGGTATACTTTCAGTTTCAACTCTCAACTAAAATCAACTAAACAGATCTTACATCACATAATACATCTGTCAGTAAAACAGGGTTTAAACTCTTAAGATTGTCTCACTTAACCACCAATATCATATAAATAAAAAGGTTTGGAATGGCTGGTATTCAACATGATATCTACATTTTAGTGGCGATAATGTAAAAAAAGGGCTGATATTTCTTCCATGCATTTGTGGTCCACTCACGTAATCTGAGTTGGCCTCCAGTAGTTCTTCTGCCTCGCTGTCTTCAGAGCTACAGCCTCCATGTTGACATCTCACCGCACGCTTCTCTCTCCCAGACCTCAGGAAATCCACAGCAGAAGACTTCCGGAGCAGCGCTGAAACACAAAGAGCAACACACTGACGTCACCAGGTCATCACAGGGAGTCTTACACACTCGGCGCATCTCAACCTGCTCCTTTTCAAACCTTACAAAAGTTCAGATCACTTTTTAAAATATGTGTGTTTAACTATAATGTACTACAAAGTAAAAAACTTGACTTTTCTTTTCATGTTGTATTTCAAAAGACAGGGGTACGGGTGAGGTCTGGGACAGTTTCTTGGTATTGGGTATATATATATATATATATATATATATATAATATAAATACTGTATATAAATACGGTTGAGTGCTTTGCCCAACAGTTCTCAAACATCCATGAGCAGACTGAGCCCTCCTGTGGCTCCCACCCCGCCCGTTCGTTCACCCAGGCCGGCTCTGGAGGCCGCAGGGGACGCCTTATATACGCCGGGTTAAGCGGCACTCTTGAGCTGGGCCGCTTAGAAATGGGACTCAGTTCTTTTCAGGAGTTGGTAGCAGGGCCACTCCTTCCAAATGGTGGAGGGCTAAGGGAGAATCCTAATTCAGAAAGAACTGACTCTCCCATCTCTGAGCACACAGAGTTCTCGAACGACACAGTGCACCGCCTCCGAGCCGAGCACCCCTTGTTCTCCTCTGTCCCAGAGCCAGATGACAGTGTGCGCTGTCACCGGACTCTACTGCACTCATCCTCCTCTGTCGCCAGTATCATTCCCTGAATAAAGGGCACGCTCGGCACAGATGCACTGGTGCACAGCTGGCCTCGGGGCCGCAAATATGCATTTCCCCCAGTGAGCCTTGTTACGCAGACCCTGCACAAGTTCAGGGAGGACGAGGAGCAAGTCATTCTGGTTGCGCCGTATTTGCCCACCAGGACCTGGTTCTCCGAACACATTCTCCTCACGACAGCACCTCCTTGGCCCATTCCTCTGAGGAAGGACCTCCTTTCTCAGGGACGGGGCACCCTGTGGCACCCTCGTCCAGATCGTTGGAACCTCCACGTGTGGCTCCTGGATGGGATGAGGCAGGTTTGAGTACTGTACCACCTGCGTTGGTGGCTACCATCACTTCTGCTAGAGTGTCTTCAACGAGACACGTCTACGCGTTAAAGTGGAACCTCTTCGTCAACTGGTGCTCTTCTCATTGAGAAGACCCCCGAAGATGTTTGATCAGTGTCATGCTTTCCTTCCTTCAAGATGGGTTGGACCTTGAGTCTCCACCCTCAAGATCTATGTCACCACTATCGCCGCACACCATGACCTTATTGAAGGTAAGTCGGCAGGGAAGCACATCCTTATCGTCAGGTTCCTGAGAGGAGCCAGGAGACTGAATCCTCCTTGGCCTCCTCTCGTGCCCTCTTGGGACCTCTCAGTGGTCTTAACTGCCCTGCAGAGTGCTCCCTTTGAGCCTTTGTAATCAGTCGAGCTTAAGTTCCTGTCAATGAAGACAGTGCTTCTGATTGCATTGGCCTCCATCAAGAGCCCGGCCTGGATATGTGCCCAAGGTTCCTACCACTCCCTTCCGGGACCAGGTGGTGAACCTGCAAACCCTGCCCCTGGACGAGGCAGACCCAGCCTTGGAACGGCTCTGTCCAGTACTTGCTCTCTGCATCTATGTAGACAGAACGCATTTTTTCAGGACCTCAGACCAGCTCTTTGTCTGTTATGGTTGGAAGCTGAAGGGAAAGGCAAGGTTGTCCTTCTGGATAGTGGACGCCATTGCTTTGGCATACCAACAGCAAAGTCGACCGTGCCCCCTTGGTGTGACTGCCCACTCCACCCGAAGTGTGGCATCCTCTTGGGCTCTAGCGCATGGCACCTCGCTAACAGACATCTGCAGAGCTAGGCTAGGTGTCTCCCGTGTGCATGATCCCTCCCCTGAGCGACCCCCACATGTGTTTTTCCACTGTAAGCCTCTCTGAGCATGCGTTTTTCCCTCGGCAAGCCACCTTGCCACCCCTGGGGTTGAAATTTTCCACCTGCGGCTGGACACCCCAGTGATTCCCCATATGCATCCTTCAGGTCATATGTGTATTCTCTAAGTCTCTCCATCTGGGTTGGCAATAATTGCATATTTCCTCCAAAGCTATGAGATATGGTCCCCAGTGTACCTTGGTATTCCTGTGCTAAATAGGAGTCCTTCATCCATGCCAATCTCACGACAAGGATCTCAGATTTACGCAGGGCACGTTTCGCAGGAATCGCCTGACCTCAGTCTTGGCTCCTCAGTGAAGAAACCTGTCTGCATTGCTGCCAGCGTCCTCCACTATACTCACGAATTAAGGCGGAGATACGCTAGGCAAATTCCGCAGACCCGTGGCATTTCTTTGCCATTGGCTCATTTTATATTGATCGAAGTCGATAGGCTTTCTAAGCGAAACCCCATTCGTCGTCATCCGACGGAACGGGGGTTACATCCATAACCGAGACGTTTTCTATGTGAATACATTGTAAAGTGTAATTTATTCCTGTGAACAAAGCTGAATTTTTGGCATCATTACTCCAGTCTTCAGTGTCACATGATCCTTCAGAAATCACTCTAATGTCTCATTATAACGTTTCTCATTATTACCGATGTTGAAAACAGTTATTTCATGATTTTTTGATGAATAAAAAGTTCAAAAGAACAGCATTTATCTGAAATAGAAAGTTTTTGTAACAATAAACGCTACCGTTCAAAAGTTTGGGGTCAGTAAGAATATTTATTTAATTTTTTGGGGGTAAATAAATAAAATAAATCAATACATTTATTCATCAAGGATGAATTAAATTATCAAAACACAGTAAAGACATTTATATATTACAAATGTATTATTTTTACTGTAAAGACATTTATTATATTTACAGTAAAGACATTTATATATTACAAAATATTTTTTACAATTTAATTATGTATAATTATTTGTTGTATTTTTAGTAAGTGCAGCCTTTTCTTTTAAAAACATTACAAATATTACTGTTCCAAAACCTTTGACTGGTAGTGTATATATATAAACTACCTTTTATTAATGATAAAAAACCTGTCAATAAAAAGAAAGGGAAAGTTGGCTCACCATAGCTCCAAAAATAAAAATAAATAAAATATTTATTTCATGTTCTCACCAAAGTTTGAGCAAAGTGGCTCTTCATCAGATAATTATCATTCATAAACAAACACTTAAAAAAGAGTAAAATATGAAAAACATAAAAAGGAAGAGTTCCCCATACCTGCCTCGCAGATGTAGGTCACAAGCATCAGGACGAGCAGCGTTGGGATCAGCTGTCCGTGTGGCTCCATGTCTCATCTCAGCTCCGGCTTCAGAATCCTGCAGCTTTTACCTGAGACTCAGCCCGTCCCACAGCAGAGGGGGGTGACCTTCAGCCCATCCCACAGCAGAGCATCCCACAGCAGAGGGGGGCGACCTTCAGCCCATCCCACAGCAGAGGGGGCGACCTTCAGCCCGTCGGGGCGACCTTCCGCCCATCCCTCAGCAGAGGGGGCGACCTTCAGCCCGTCGGGGCGACCTTCCGCCCATCCCTCAGCAGAGGGGGCGACCTTCAGCCCGTCGGGGGCGACCTTCAGCCCATCCCTCAGCAGAGGGGGCGACCTTCAGCCCGTCGGGGCGACCTTCCGCCCATCCCTCAGCAGAGGGGGCGACCTTCAGCCCGTCGGGGCGACCTTCCGCCCATCCCTCAGCAGAGGGGGCGACCTTCAGCCGTCGGGGGCGACCTTCAGCCCATCCCTCAGCAGAGGGGGCGACCTTCAGCCCGTCGGGGCGACCTTCAGCCCATCCCTCAGCAGAGGGGGCGACCTTCAGCCCGTCGGGGCGACCTTCAGCCCATCCCACAGCAGAGGGGGGCGACCTTCAGCCCGTCGGGGCGACCTTCCGCCCATCCCTCAGCAGAGGGGGCGACCTTCAGCCGTCGGGGGCGACCTTCAGCCCATCCCTCAGCAGAGGGGGCGACCTTCAGCCCGTCGGGGCGACCTTCAGCCCATCCCTCAGCAGAGGGGGCGACCTTCAGCCCGTCGGGGCGACCTTCAGCCCATCCCTCAGCAGAGGGGGCGACCTTCAGCCCGTCGGGGCGACCTTCAGCCCATCCCTCAGCAGAGGGGGCGACCTTCAGCCCGTCGGGGCGACCTTCAGCCCATCCCTCAGCAGAGGGGGCGACCTTCAGCCGTCGGGGGCGACCTTCAGCCCATCCCTCAGCAGAGGGGGCGACCTTCAGCCCGTCGGGGCGACCTTCAGCCCATCCCTCAGCAGAGGGGGCGACCTTCAGCCCGTCGGGGCGACCTTCAGCCCATCCCACAGCAGAGGGGGGCGACCTTCAGCCCATCCCTCAGCAGAGGGGGCGACCTTCAGCCCGTCGGGGCGACCTTCAGCCCATCCCACAGCAGAGGGTGGCGACCTTCAACCCGTCCCACAGCAGGAATGGACATTTACATAAACCAGAGCGCAGTTTAGCCAACACTGGGCAAATACTGCATCTCAAGATGTTATCAGGTAAACACCGGACACCAGGGACGTGCACAGGGGGGTTGCTCAGGTTGCCCGGGCAACTGCCCATATGCCCTTCTCGACTCAGGTTGCCCTTCCGAGGAAAAAAAAAATCGTACAATGGATGTAGAATTTCACGTAGGCCTAGACAAAAAAATAATATAAAAATCGCAAAGCCTCATTCACTTCCATTCGGGCACTGAAAGGGAAAGTCAAACTGTTTACGTGGCTGCAGTGCCGCACGCGACCATAGACTGCACGCGACCGGTGTGTATGGTAAGGCACCGCAAATTACTCAGGCCGCGCCTCCATCTCGTGTCGCGCGCTAATTAATGTGTACGAAGTCCATGACAAAATGAAGCGAAACTATCCTTCTCGTCACGAAAAGAGGAAGAAGAAAAACATGAGAGTGAATTGCGGGAACAGCAGTCAGGTAAACTTGTGTTCTCTCCTCTCTAGTTTGATGTCAGCAAAGTTTGAAGGTTTTTGGTCTTGCTAACCTATCTGGGTAGGCAGTGCATCTCTTGCATCACTTTTTGCCTGACAAAAGTGAGAGTAAAATACCATTATTTATTACGGTTTGTTTTTTATAAACGACAAAGTGCAACAACAGTGTTTGTTTACTGCAGCTCGGAAAACATAACCGCGTCGCGTGTGTTGCGTTCATATGCGCGTGCACGAACTCGCATTTTTCAAGCAGAAATGTGGAGACCAGAAATACTGTACAATACATGAATGATGGCACTCCCAATCAAAGTACACATTATAAAGACACTGATTATCTAGTCTCAGTGTAGTTAAAAACTCTAAACAACTGCACTAATTATGCAAGATAGAAACCAATGTATTGGCAATTTGACATTGATTGACTATTGATTTATAGGCTATATTGAATTTAAAATGATGATTAGCTGGACATTCTGGTCAATATGAATGCAAATCCCTCAGTAAATAACAATAAATCAAGATTTGCTTCAACATGCATAAATAAATAAATAAATAAATAAAAATCATAGGCTACTGATTCCGAAAAATACCCAGGCTGTAGAGTGACCCAAAATTAATCCCAAAAGCCAAAGTTCAGGGTTGTGCTTTATTATTTTCTTCTTATTTATGTTTACGTTAATATTCACTTGTTATCTTAACATTCTATAAAAATGCTTTATTCAGTAAATATTATTTGTTTGAACCTCATTCTGTTCTATATTGTTGTACTTATTCTTTGACTGTTTTGTTTAAAGGAGGGAGGATTGTTATTGGGCGGTATTGAGTGGCAATGGCAAATGGTTTACATGGCTCACGGCATCACAGATCAGGTAGAGGGCCCCATAGCAGAATTTTGCTTAGGGCCCCAGGGGGAGGTCAGGATTGGCAAAAAAGGATTGTATTTTTTCCCGAAATCTAAGCGTTTTTTATTTTTTCGAGTTTTTCCATTCAATCCAGATTATTTCTTTTCAAATAAATAAATAAATAATAATAATTTAAAAAAACCCTTTTTTCAGGTCAGAGCAACTGCCCCTCAAAATTCCTGTGCACGTCCCTGCCGGACACAGGGCAAGAAACACAAGAAGCTTGTCCTCAGACGTGTCACTGAATGTTACACTACTTTACATCCATTTTAGACGTGAGACGTGAGAGAAATTTATACTCAAAATGTCTCTGCCTATGCTTGTTTTTAAATAGTACAAATTTTGTTACAGCCACTGGGCAAATATGAATACAATAAAACCATTGAGTGATTTTTGAACTAAATTGTGGTGTATGTCGTTACGTGTTTTAGATGTTAGAATTTTGTGTTCCTCAATTATTATATCCTTTGATCAAAATGTGATATTTATGTATGCTAACTTTTACATTTTTGGTGTTTCATAGATCATTTTGGGTTTGAATTGTGTATATTTCGCTGATATTAAGCTGTTTAATAAAAGGATTCTTTGTGACAAATTACATTACGTTCATAAAACTTTATCCTTTTCCTGAGCAATAATGTCATGGATTTTGCCAGTTGTTACTGTTCACAATGATCCATGAGGGAAGAAACTATAAATAGGGATTCATTCTACTGTATAAAAAATTCAGAAAAATCTTTTTCGCTGATTATTCTCCTGATAATTAAAATTATATATATTTTTTCCTTCCGTACCATTAATATAACAAATCATTAATACATCTATTGCAATCATCATATTAAACGCTGTGCCGAATTGCAGAATATTCTTCAAAAATGTAGGTCAGTAAGATTTCTTTTTAGAAATGTATATTTTATTCAGCAAGTGTGCATTAAATCGACCAAAAGTGCCAGTAAAGACATTTATATGGTTACAAAAATATATATTTCAAATAAATGCTGTTCTTTTGAATTTTCAATTCATCAAAGAATTAAAAAAACAAACAAACAATATAAAACAAATAAATTTTCTTGAGGATCAGATTATCATATTAGAGTGATTTCTGAAGGATCATGTGACACTGTAGATTGGCGTAATGATGCTGA
The DNA here is from genome assembly GCF_988280905.1 of Pimephales promelas. NCBI lineage: Eukaryota > Metazoa > Chordata > Actinopteri > Cypriniformes > Leuciscidae > Pimephales > Pimephales promelas. The sequence continues at coordinate 1,365,488 of NC_142789.1, read as the reverse complement.
AAATTCAGCTTTGCTCACAGGAATAAATTACATTTTAATATAGCTTATATTAAAATAGAAATTGTAATTATATTTACAGTAATTTGGTGAGCATGAGAGTCTTCAAACCTCAAACTTTTGAATGGTTGTGTAACTTTAAGGATTTGCGTGAACAAACTATCCTTCAAAAGTAAAACTGAGAGATTCACTGAAAGTGTGATACCAGCTCTCCTCCTTTTTTACATGTAATGGCTAAATGTGTAGCTTATATATTGGATTCAGATCAGTTTTATTACTGATTCGTTGTGTGTCGGCCTGGTTTGCATTTGCACCTCAAACACAGTTCATGTTGTGGCGCATGTAGTTCAGGTGTGCCATCGTTCAGTTCAGGTTCACAACCGCCTCGCGTCAAACAATTTAGCCCTTGTTTACTAGAGCACAACAAATCGGATCCTGAAGATTCTTAGGGATTAAACAGATTAGAGAGGGATAGCGTGTTTTTGTGGACAAAGGGTCTTGTGATTCGGGATATAGTGTTACCTGTCCCTCTAATTAAGAAGCTATCGAGAAGCTGGATGGAGAATTTCCATCAGTGGAAAAAAAAGAGCTCCTCCGAGGACCCATTAAAGTGAAACCGAGCATGATAACCCTGAACCGGGCCCTGTGACCTCCTGTAGCATCAAGACACTTCACTTTTACAGCAGCTCGTTCAAACACACACACACACACACACACACGGAGCTGGCATTATCTAAATAGAACAGAGTTGAACTTGATAGCTTATTGTTAACTTGTTGGTGCATGTAAATTGGTTTTCTTTGCAAGTACGTGTTTTGCAAAAACACCAACAACCCAGCTAACAAAGTTAGGTTCTGAGAACGTTTTTCTAACGTTCCATTTTGGTTGTGGGAACGTTAATTTAAAATGTTCTAAAAACGTGGAAATGTCCAGTTTGCTTAACGTTGCTGGAACGGTGTCTTAATGTTTGCAGAACGTTGCTGGAACGTTAGCATAATGTTGTTAGAACGTTATCCTAAGGTTAGCATAATGTTGCTGGAATGTTATGAGAACGTTTATCAAACACAAATAACGTGATAAAGACGTTCCGATAACGTTGTTCTAAGAACGTTTTTTATCAACGTAATGAGAACGTTCATCAAATACAAATAACGTGATAAAGACGTTCCAAGATTAAGAACGTTTTCTCACAAGAACGTTAATAACGTTATATGAACGTTCCGAAAACATTATTTTAATAACGTTTTGTCCTAACATTTACACAACTTTTAAAGAACGTTAGTGAATGTTCTGGGAACGTTCCCTGTTAGCTGGGAAGAATACCAACTAATTATTTAATGTCAGGAAATAAGGGGCACAAAATCAAAATGTACGTTTATTATTATTATATATAGTTTTTTATTGTTTTTATACAAAGCATGTGTACCTTGTATTTGTTGTGTAAGTTCTCTGTTTATAACAATCAAACGGTCATGGCTAAAGCTACAGAAAATTAAGCCTACTCGTATATTTCCAGAAGTAAATAAACGCAACACACTGATTGTTGTATTATCCAATGGCTTTAGGGGCCAGAAAAGGCAGCAATTACATATTATTTCAAATTTACTTTAAAATAAAATGGAAACATGACTTATGTTAAATAAAATAAGAAAATAAGTGGTCTGAGAGTGAACATATAGCACTTTGAACATGTTTCAGCCATTAGTGCTTTGTGTTTCTCATTTGTAAATGATGATTTGAAAGAAACGATGATTTGTAAAGATAATGGGTAACACTTTAGAATACGGTTCCTTCGTTAATGAATAACTACACAAGAACTAATGAGTAACACAATATTAACAATCTAGTAACTATTATTAACTAACAAGAAACTCTGATTAACGAACTAGTAAGTAATAGCGCACAGACGAATGTGGTAGTTCACTATTAAGTAATCAATAACTACTATTTTTTTAATACTTCCCAGAGAACTACTGAAAAAGTTTATTAATAATAACTAGTAACTACTATTAACTAAAAGAAACTCTTATTCACAAATTAGTAAGTAATAGCTCACAGATGAAAGTGTTACTACACTCTAAAAAATGCTGGGTTGTTTTAACCCAATTTTGGGTCAAATATGGACAAACCTGAAATGTTGGGTTAAAAATGTAATGTAAAAATTTAACCCAACAGCTGGGTTAGTCCATATTTGACCCAAAGTTGGGTTAAAACAACCCAGCATTTTTTAGAGTGTAGATACTTCTGTGGCAATTACTAATTATTTGGATTCGTATTATAAAGTGAAGATCATTGGAACTAACTAGTAATTACTCAAGTGTTACTACATGATCTAGTCATGATTTGTGCAAACGTTTGAGATTTTTGGTGAACTTTAGTATACTTTTAGAAAATGCCTTTAGTAACACTTGAGTAATTACTAGTTAGTTCCAATGATCTTCACTTTATAATACGAATCCAAATAATTAGTAATTCCCACAGAAGTATCTAGTAACACTTTCATCTGTGAGCTATTACTTACTAATTCATTAATAAGAGTTTCTTTTAGTTAATAGTAGTTACTAGATTGTTAATAAACTTTTTCAGTAGTTCTCTGGGAAGTATTAAAAAAATAGTAGTTATTGATTAGTTAATAGTGAACTACCACTTTTGTCTGTGCGCTATTACTTACTAGTTCGTTAATCAGAGTTTCTGGTTAGTTAATAATAGTTACTAGATTGTTAATATTGTGTTACTCATTGGTTCTTGTGTAGTTATTCATTAACGAAGGAACCGTATTCTAAAGTCTTACCAGATTATGAACTAAATTCTGCGCAACATACAGTCAGACAGGCCATTGCATTACTCAATCAAAGGCACTGGAATAAGCACAAACAAGACAACTCTATTTTACACACATTTAACTCTCTGACGTGTGTGTCCAGTTAATTAGTTAGCTTCATGTAATGGTGCATCATTAGTTTAGCCAGCGTTGTAGTAACTGTTTCTTTTCTCAGCTTAAAATCAAGAGTGATGAAGGCTGAAACACTAGTAGTTGTTATATTTTCATTTAAAAGTGACAAGTGCTGATTGTTAAGTGTAAGAGACAACGTTTAAAAGGAGGCGATGAACAAATATTTGGCAGTAATACTGATGTGTCCGTCTAATTGTCGCCTTATAAATGTTCAGCCTTTCGGTTAGAGAGAAATAGACTGTTTATTCACTCTGAAACTACTCCTTGTAGGCTATCTTGTTTTCACTTTTTTATCTAATGTGACAGAACCAGAACACAGCTGTCCATCCATGCACACACGCACACAAGCAGCCTGGACAGTTCATCTTTAACCCATGGTGTCCAATCCAGAGCAGAAAACAACACGCTCGTCCTCGTCGCAGTCTCTCTAAACCTCTGGAGCTCTTCGTGAAGTGAAGATGTGGAGGTCCTCTGGGTCCCGTCTGGGTCTCCTGCTCCAGAGAGCGCTGAAGGTGTTGTTGGTGTGAGACAGGCGGTAGAGAAGCTCAGTGTTTAGGTCTCTATGTTACTGGCTGTGCACAAACACACACATCTGGATCCAGTCTGTGTCGCTACACCTCCTTCTCTCCAGAACTTGTGAAGGACGTTCGTCTCAGGTTCTCCTTAACTTTGATGAACTCTGGGGCGCTGTCCTCCACACTTGCTTGCTCCTTCTCCAGCTAAAGCACAAAACACATATATCTGTCAGATATTTAGCGCATTTTTGCAGCTAAATATGATATACTGTAAAAGAGGGTTTAGTATAGATCTCTGATATACAGGAAGCCGAATGAACTGATGTACCTCCTCCAGTTTCTGCTGTCTCTTGAGAAGCTCCTGTTCCAGTGGGGAGATCTTCCTCCGGGCCTCCTCCTCCCGCTTTCTCTGTTTTATCATCTGCTCTCGCTTCCTTTGCTCCAACACACGCTGCAGCTCGGGCTTGCTCTCCACACTGATTCCTCTGAGGAGTGGCGAAGAAAATAGAAACAAAAAGAGAGAGAACGGAACAGAAAAATTATTAATAGAACATAATAGAATATAGAGCACATTCGAAAAGAGAACAAAAAAGAGAAAATAATACAGTAGAAATCAGAGGAAAGTAGATTAGATAAAATAAAATAATTTTTGAATGTAAATAATATTTTAAATAATAATAATAATAACTATTTTAAAGTAAGTAAAAATTAAAATAGAATAGAAAACGACATGGTAGAATGTGAAAAACAAAGATTAGAATACAACAAACAGAGGAATAGAATAGAATAGAATAGACTGCATTAGAATGTGAAAACAAAGTTTTGAATACAACAAACAGAAGAAATAGTAGAATAGAATAGAAATGAATAGAATAGAAAAATATACCACATTAGAATGTAAAAAAACAGAGATTAGAATACAACAAACAGAGGAAAGAAATAGAATATAATTAGAATGTGAAAACAAAGTTTAGAATACAACAAACAGAGGAATAGAATAAAAAAGTAGTCCACATTAGAACATAAAAAACAAAGATTAGAATAAAACAAACCGATGAAAGGAAAGGAGTGGAAAATAATAGAATAGAATAAAAAACAATATACCACAGTAGAATGTAAAAAACAAAGATTAGAATACAGCAAACAGAGCAAAGGAAAGGAATAGAATATAATAGAAAGGAATATACCACAGAAGAATATTAAAAAAAAAACAAAGATTAGAATGCAACAAACAGACGAAAGGAATAGAATAGAATAGAATAGAACAGAATAGAAAGCAATATACCACAGTAGAATGTAAAAAAGAATACAGCAAACAGAGCAATTGAAAGGAATAGAATAGAATAGAAAGCAATATACCATAGAATGTAAATAACAAAGATTATAATACAACAAACAGAGCAATTGAAAGGAATAGAATAAAATAGATAGATAGAATAGAATAGAAAGCAATAGACCATAGAATGTAAATAGCAAAGATTAGAATACAACAAACAGAGCAATTGAAAGGAATAGAATAGAATAGAATAGAAAGCAATAGACAACAGTAGAATGTAAATAACAAATATTAGAATACAACAAACAGAGCAAAGGAAAGGAATAGAATAGAAAGCAATAGAAAACAGCAACTAACAATTACAATAAGCATAAAATATCACAATAAAAATATAGCAAATATGCATGATCATAGAAGAGCAAACAGAATAAGAAAGAACAGAGTAGAAAACGAATAGAAACAGAATAGAAAAAGGTTGGAAAAAATGAGAATGGAATAGATTAGCTAATGCAGTCCACATGTAATCCAGCAGGTGGCAGTATCGTCATGTGTTAGTGTCACTAATCAGAGAAGTGTGCTTTGTAAAACTTGTTTGCTAAAATAAACAACTAAAAAAAACTTGTTTGCTTTTTAAATAAAAGAAAAGGTGTGAATGGACAAAAAATGTATTATGCAAATCTGTTATAATGTGGCCTTTGAAAATATGTAGAGCTGTTTGACTGTATACAGCAGATGAAAACCCATTAGTTTCCTGCTGTTTTACACTCCATGCTGCCAGTGTTGTGAGTGACGCTCCATCTCAGTCACAGTCACGGCTAACACCACTCACAGCGAGCTCATCCTGACTGACCTGACCTCAGAACTGTGTGCTTGTTTGTGCAGCTTGGCTGAATACGATTCTTCCATCACTTCTGACCAATGCGGCCTAAGCTCTCACAAGCGTTTCTTCAAGGTGCCAAGCTGCTGTTAACACACATGATAGTTATTAACTGTAGTGCCAGGACAGACATATGCACAGCCACACTCACACTCGCACGTACAGACAGACCGATAATTAAATTACGTGTGAACTTGTTCTCTCCGCAGGGAGGTGGCGCCACGGGTGCTGAGAGGAGGATATGGAAGTGTGTGTGTGTGTGGAGTTCAGCAGATGTGGGAGTTCCAATTAGCATCCCAGTTCATTTAGATGGTGTCCTTCAAGCTGAAGAGACAGCAAGACAACAACAAATAAACACAAGGGACGTTTAATGAAGAGAACAAGAGAGACACCAGGCCCCCGGACGGCTCGCGCTGCTCTTTAGCCCTGTCTCGGCTCTCGGCTGGGAATACTCACTCGCTCAACCTTTGCTCGGGTCGTTGGCATCGACCTGTTCCTGAAATGATCCATACATGGTGTCTTTTTTCCTATCAGTGACATACGAGCCAAATCTCTCTCTCCCCTTTTAGCGTCACTTCTCCTGACTGGTCTGTTATTTCTAGTTAGCTGCTAACAGACTGCGGCGCTGCTAGTATAACACACCGTTGCCATGGACGCAGTTCAGAGACCGAACAGACTATTTTCTTTAGCAGAAGCAATACTCGTTTTTAAATCAATAAACTCGTTTTTAAGTCAATATTTTGTGTCAAATTATTGATTTATTTATTTATTTGGTTGATTTATATGTGCAGGATAATATATTGTGAGGCGGTTGTTATCCCATTCATATGTCGAAATCAGCTGGCACATAAGCATTATTAGCCTTCAACTTGTGAAATATTGATCATTTTTGGTAGATGGCGCGATCCGTTTTGTCTAAGTTCGCAAAAGTTTGCTTGAATGTTGTTCGATTCAGTGCGACAATAAATGGAAACACCTTAAAATGTCTCAAATCAATTCGATATACCAATTTGATGATCGCAAAACAGCATGTGACGTCATTACGTACAGGTTTTTATTCGCTTTAAAGTCGTTGGATGGAAACACACTTTCACCAGCTTTATCCGCATGAGTTTTTTAACCGAATTTCAGATAATTCGATTGACAAGTGGATGGAAACATGGCTAGTGACATACGAGCCAAATCTCTCTCTCCCCTTTTAGTGTTTTAGCGTCACTTCTCCTGAGTGATTCATTTCAGTGTTTAGTTTAACTTATCGGAAAGAGCTCTGCACATAAAAAGGCTTATCCGGAGAAGGCTTGAGAAAAGACGCTGTTCTGTTTCCTCTGCCACCCTTGCGCTCACTGTGCCACCTTTGATGCCCACTGTTATCTGTGTGGATGTGAGATCCCCATCCCTTTCTCTCTCTTCTCATGTCCTCTACAGTGACCGTCTCTCAGCACCAAAGAGGCAAAAGTGCCAACAGTAACTAAGAGATACTTGCTTAATGGCCGACACGGCACTGTGCCAGAAAGCCCTCTGTGGCTTCAAGTGTTTGGTTGTGGAAGAGAGTGCACACACTAATGAATGTACCCACACAAACACTGACTTTTTCTCTGTAATGAAAGCCTCCAATAAATCGGCCATCCATTCATGCTGTCTGCAACTCCATCGGTTCCTATTAGTCTTAGCACACGAGATAGCTGGATTAGTACTGGTACTACATGTTGGTCAAAGTCAATCCTGGTCCCGAGGGCCACCTTCTGGAGAATTTTAGCTCCTCCATTATTAAAGTGTTGGGGAAGCTATTTTTAAAACGATAGCCTGAAAAGCTAATTGAAAATAGCCTCAGTGATTCAACCTGCTGGACAGAATACAGCTCAGGAACTTTTCGATATCAATCCACAATCTGACTTTTGATGCGGTTTGCAATCATAAATCACGCTGTTTGATTTAATTTAATTTATTTCCAGATTCAATCATAGGCTCGTTCTTATGTACAGTGTTGGGAGTAACGCATTACAAAAGTAATACATTACAGTCACATATTACTTTTTGCTGTAACGCAGTAGTGTAAGGCATTACTAATCAATTTTCAGTAATATTTTACTCGTTACATGTTCAGTGAGGCTTGTATTACAGTTGTATTACAGTCTGCTTTTACTTCTTAAAGGCAACAGACTATGTGAAAGTTTTAAAGCAGTCTTTTAGTGCCAGTTCAGAGCGGTCGCGTCTGTAACATTGTTTTTTCCTCATAAATGCGAACACGAAAACTAAAATAAAATGAATATTTTAAGTTCTATGGTTACTGCAGAGCCAGCCCTTCCTCGTGCGTTCCTTTGCGCAGTGTAATTACAAAAAATATATTTTGCCTCCTATTTTTTTTTGTCACGCATGAATGTGTGTCTTTTCCCTAATATTAAAAATAAAACATAGACTGATATTTGTCTAATGTCTGGAGTCCTTTAAGGAAGTAGCCTATATACGTTTCAATACATGTATTTTCTGAGAATTTTTATTTCAAGTTTTGACTGCAAATGTCATGTCCATAATGCTGGACTTCCCCAATTGTAAGTAATTTATCCTCAACTAGTTTTGTGGTGTAGGTCTACGTATTTTATAATGTTAACTTCAAATAATACTAATAGCCTAATTTAAAGATAAGGCAGCATTGGATATGGACGGTAAGGAGAATAACGCTGGAGTTGGAAGAGGTGTGTCGCGATTCTGTAGGTTCGTGGATCGTGTGGCGAATCGCGATTTCGGTTTCATATTGCATATCGTTACAGCCCAAAAGTTAAGTACTACTTAGTTATTTTGGTGAAAGTAACTCAAAAGTAATAGTAATAGTAATAGTAAAGTTACTGTCCCAGAATTGTAATGCGTTACATTACTCATGTATTACTTTTGAGTTACTTTCACCAAAATAACTAAGTAGAACTTAACTTTTGGGCTGTAACGATATGCAATATGAAACCGAAATCGCGATTCGCCACACGACTCAGATCCACGAACCTACAGAATCGCGACACACCTCTTCCAACTCCAGCGTTATTCTCCTTACCGTCCAGATCCAATGCTGCCTTATCTTTAAATTAGGCTATTAGTATTATTTGAAGTTAACATTATAAAATATGTAGACCTACACCACAAAACTAGTTGAGGATAAATTATTTAAAATTGGGGAAGTCCAGCATTATGGACATGACATTTGCAGTCAAAACCTGAAATAAAAATTCTCAGAAAATGCATGTATTGAAACGTATATAGGCTACTTCCTTAAAGGACTCCAGACATTAGACAAATATCAGTCTATGTTTTATTTTTAATATTAGGGAAAAGACACACATTCATGCGTGACAAAAAAAAATAGGAGGCAAAATATATTTTTTGTAATTACACTGCGCAAAGGAACGCACGAGGAAGGGCTGGCTCTGCAGTAACCATAGAACTTAAAATATTCATTTTATTTTAGTTTTCGTGTTCGCATTTATGAGGAAAAAACAATGTTACAGACGCGACCGCTCTGAACTGGCACTAAAAGACTGCTTTAAAACTTTCACATAGTCTGTTGCCTTTAAGAAGTAAAAGCAGACAATACACTGTAATACAACTGTAATACAAGCCTCACTGAACATGTAACGAATAAAATATTACTGAAAATTGATTAGTAATGCCTTACACTACTGCGTTACAGCAAAAAGTAATATGTGACTGTAATGTATTACTTTTGTAATGCGTTACTCCCAACACTGCCTACTGTATACCCCCAGAAACGTTTGTTTCCTCATGAGTATAACTTGTCATTTTGCAGATGAGTGTGTATATACTGTACACTAGTGTATCCTCATACCGTTTTTGGTTCATAAGCAACTCCCGATGAAGCTCCTGGTGGCTTTTAGAGGCTTTCACGGGATTAATCAGCTTTTTGGGCTTGATGAGATCATCATCCACTGTCATGTAATCAGGCTGAGGAGCGTAACTGGCCAATGGGGGGATCTCGCGATGAGGGTAACCGAATGGATCCCTGTCCGGGGTTCTCGGCTGATGAGGCTGTTCCCATTGAATATCGGCGTACGCTGAGGCTGAGGACAGAGAGAAAACAATGGGAGAGGAAGGATTTTATTGAAAGGAAGTTATGTTTTCCTTCCTGACTTCTTTTAACTGTGAGAAGAAAGGCAGAGATTGACGCAAAAGAAGAACATAATAAACCGCAGTAAGTGGGGTGGTGGAGCATACACAACCCAGCATTTACATTCACTACTGGTCTCTGCTTCATGTGAGCCGAAGCAGGTTTCCTGAAAGTAGCAGGTGGACATTCGTTCCTTTGGGTTTGGGAGGAAATTCCTTACCTTCATTTCCTCCAGCTATTTGGAGAATTTTTACACCACCAGACGTCTAACACACACAGACGACGCACTGATGCGAATGACCCCAAAGATGCAAAACTTTTTTTGTTCTTGTTCCCCTGATATTGAAAGAAAGAAATATTTTGCTTAAAGAAAATTGAGTAGTATGAGGTTATTAAATGGTACTGGTTCAGACAAGTTTGTAATCCATCACCACCAGTAAAGAACAAACTTGTGCCCAGATCCATAATGCAAGCCAGCTCGCCTGCATAAAGACACTCCTCTCAGGATAGGACAGATTAAAAGTGCAGTGATCCGTGCTAAAGTGACAGCAGATCAGGTGTCATATGCATTGAAGCTTGCTCAGGACAATGCTACTCTTGGAGGAGGAACCAGAGACAGTCTCCACCATTCAATATTAAAAAAGCTGAGCTCAATTCTTAGCACTTCTCAATCAGAGTGCATGAGAAGAGGACGGGGTGAACTGATGATGATGATGATGATGATGATGATGAAGGGAATTCAGAGGTTAGCAAGTTTTACACCAAAGATTTATTTCAAACAAGTAAATAAAGCTTTCCGTCCTTTTTTAAAACCTATATTATAAGAATTAAAGGAGTAGTTCACTTTTTTTTAAAACAACTTTTGCTGATAATTTACTCACCCCCGTTTCATCCAAGATGTCCATGTCTTTCTTTCTTCAGTCGAAAAGAAATTAAGGTTTTTGATGAAAATATTCCAGGATTTTTCTCCATATAATGGACTTCAATGGGAACCAAACGGTTCGAGGTCCAAAAGACACTTTCAGTTATCACTCATTTAATAAATAAATAACAAAGTTTAAGTTTTATAAGCTCAAATGCTCGCCTTGTTCTGTTCTGTGATGCGCGTTCGTGACTCTCCTGTCCGAACTCGTTCATCAAAACGAACGAATCTTTTTTCGTGTCATTTGGTTCATTGAACGAACGAAATGAACGACTGTACTCTGGAAGAGATTTGTTCATTTTGATGAACAAGTTCGAACAGGAGAGTCACGAACGCGCATCACAGAACAGAGCAAGGCGAGCATTTGAGCTTATAAAACTTAAACTTTGTTATTTATTTATTAAATGAGCGATCGTTTCCCTCGATAAGATCCTTATTCATCGTCTGGTGCCCTTTGAACAGTTTGCAATGAAACTCTCATTAGGACCTTGAACCGTTTGGTCCCCATTGAAGTCCATTATATGGAGAAAATCCTGGAATGTTTTCATCAAAAACCTTAATTTCTTTTCGACTGAAGAAAGAAAGACATGGACATCTTGGATGACACGGGGGTGAGTAAATTATCAGCAAAGGTTTTTTTTTAAAGTGAACTACTCCTTTAAGATGTAAATTAAGACTATTGTGTCTCTTGTGTTCTATTTCTTATATTCTCAGTTTATTTTATCACTACTGTTATTGCTCATACTCTCTGTAAGGGAACAAACCATCCAAGTGCTATACGTTTCACTTTACTTCATAGCACTTCAGATAAATGATAAGCATGATAAGCATGTATAAACTATGACATGGCAGGCATTCATGATAACACTTTCAGAAAATGAAAAAAAAATCTACGTTTAGATCTGCATAAGCTTTATATATTGCACAGTTGACAACTGCTCTCAAATTTGTTGTTTTCACTTCCCCTAATGGCAAAAGATAAACTAAATTTGGCTAAAATATGATTTAAAAATATGCCAAAAGTAAATCTCACACAGTCCATTGGAATAACATCACTGATATGGACCTTATTTTGTTCATCCTGAATGATGTGGATCCATTAAGAGAGATATTTTGTGTTTATGAGGATTATGAATCCATAAGCACTGGTTGGTCAGAGAGTGTGTTGGCACAGTCTACACAGTACATGGACTTATGTCGGAATAATAAAAAAGTAAATATTTACATAATTATTGCTCAAAAATATCAGTAACACCAACACTATCTCACGACCAATTCGTACGAATTCGACGAATGATTGAAAAGTGTCTAATTCGTACGACCTCACTCGTACAAATTTGTACGATTTGTCTAAACCCACGTGATGGTTAGGTTTAGGGGCGGGGTCAGGGGTAGGTCATTCGTATGAATTCATGAGTCGGCCAATTCGTAAAATATGTACGATTTAGCAAAATAGTACTAATTCGTACGAGTGAGGTCGTATGAATTGTTACGATTTAGCCACTTTTTAATCATTCGTCGAATTCGTACGACTTGGTCGTGAGATCGGGTTGGTAACGCTTTACAATAAGGTTTCATTTACAACTTTAGTCAACATGAACTAAGAATGAATATTAATCTATTTTTAACATGTTTATAAATGAACAGCTGTATTTTTATGAACTAACAGTAACAAAGATAAATGCAGTGACAAATGTATTGCTCATTGTGAGTTCATGTTGGATAAAACGTTAACTAATATTAACTAATGAACCTTATAGTAAAGTGTTACCAAAAAATATGTCTTGTGAGAGTTCTTGTGATCTGTTAAAGAGTTAAAGCCTGTAACTTCACCAGAATATGTTTCATTTTGTTTCCTTTCATGTTTTGTGTTTGCAAATATTGCTTTTTTTGCTAATGAATGTGTTGCAATGTCTGCCGTTAACTGAGTAAACTGAGTAAATATGTGTGGCCCACTTCAATGATATGTTGCGTCATAATTCACGGTTATGAAATACAAATGATTTCCGTGTATTTATCCAGAGCTTACAGAAGTCGGGATAAAAGTGCATATACACAAGCTCTATAAATGTATTGCTATAATCTGTGCCTCTGGAAGCCTGTCCTTGATCTCATCGATTAGGGATCAGTAACATGGTGAAGAGCAACAGACGGTGGACTGCGTCTGCTCTGAAAGTGAATATCCCTCTATTACGGGCATAATGTATTTATCAACATCCCCCACAAACCCTGGAGTCACACACATAGGAAAGGCAAGGGCTTCTGCTGATCAGATCGGAGTCTATTTCCAAGAATTGCATGATACATTGTGGGCTTAATTGGATTTTGTGTGGTGTCTGTTTGTGTGGCTAGCAGGTGTTTCCTTATATACCCAACATAACCAAAAGTGACTCAGTAGGACGACTAAAATTAAATGTGTGCTAATATGCTAACCCCTTCACTCTCAGAAAAAAGGTTCAAAAGCTGTCACTGGGGCTGTACCTTTTCAAAAGGTAAACTTTTGTCCATTTCACGTGCTAATATTTACATTTTAAGTGCTAACATGTACATTTTATGTGTTAATATGTACATTTTAGGTGCTAATATGTACATTTCAGGTGCTAATATGTACATTTTAGGTACTAATATGCACATTTTAGGTGCCAGTATTTACATTTTAAGGGCTAATATGTACATTTTAAGGGCCAATATTTAAATTTTAGGTGCTAATATGTCCATTTCAGGTGCTAATATGTACATTTTAAGGGCCAATATTTACATTTCAACTGCTAATATGTACATTTTAGGTGCTAATATGTACATTTCAGGTGCTAATATGTACATTTTAGGTACTAATATGCAAATTTTAGGTGCTAAGATGTACATTTCAGTTGCCAATATGTACATTTTAGTTGCCAGTATTTACATTTTAGGTGCTAATCCATGTGTGAGTAATCCATGTGTACCAGATGTGGGCCGGATCTGAGCCGACACTATGTTGCTCTCGGGGAAAAAATAATTTTTTTGGATACGTCAGTTACTATTCACTCCCATTATAGAGCTAAGAAGAGCATATTTTACAATTTAACGTAGATTGTGTTAGGCTAAAAGAAGAAAATCATAGACACCCAGGATGGCTTGAGGGTGAGTACATTATAGGACAATTTTCATTTTTGCGTGAAGGCAATGCTGGTGGCACAGTTTAGATTCCTCTGCATCACATCAAATTCAGTGTATTGTCTTTGTTGATCACCCAAAATACCATTTTTGTTTATCCCATCTCCTGTTACATAAGACGTTAGTTGGTTCCCACATTGGGTTGTATACAAATAGAAAGCTGACAGTTGTCATGGCGACGTGAGCATTCTCAGAGGATGCCCTGGGATCCCATTCTCCCATGGGTGGGTGTGTTTGTGCCATTTCCCATAATCCCTGCTGAATACTAGTCCTTGGCAAGCCATAAAATTTAGGCACAGCTCTCAGACAGGGAATTAGCATTATAAAGGTGCCCAGCAAGAAACACCGCAGCACAATGGCACAATATAACCTATTTCAAGCATCTAGTAAATAAAATGAGTTTCTATGACTAAGGATCATTCTCTTTTTGCTAAGCTGAATGGGATAGTTCACTCAAAAATGATCATTCAGCATGCATTTCTTTATTCCGTAGAAAACACAGAAACATTTATTTGGATAAAAATCAGGGTGCAATGATGTTTTGGACCTCACTGACACTCTAAAAATGCTGGGTTATTTTAACCCAATTTTGGCTCAAATACAGACAAAACCAGCCATTGGGTTACATTTTTTAATTACATTTTTAACCCAATGTTTGAGTTTGTCCATATTTGACCCAAAATTGGGTTAAAACTAGAGCCAGACCGATAAAGGATTTTGAAGGCCGATACCGATACAAATATTTGTTGGTTTTAAAATCCGATATTCCGATATATCGGCCGATATTATTATTTTTTTTTATTTCAGAAACGCGCAACAAAATATTAACAGATTTCCCTAACATTAGTTATTTGTAGTTATTTATGAGTTATATATTCATTTTAAAAATAAACTTGTTTCCATTGTCACAACAGAACAGAGGAACAAGTTCTGATAAATAAATTAATAATTAGTCCCTACATTGCCTTATAGTTATAAGCTACCTTATAATTGCAATGTCAGCTTGCTTACCCCTTTACCTGCACTTTTTGACAACACTCATGACATGGTTGAAGCATGATTCGTCAGTTTTTATTTTATTTTTGAAATATTCATTTATCGGCCATTATAACTGCCGATACCGATATTTTAGAAAATGCCTAATATCGGCCGATAATATCGGTCTGGCTCTAGTTAAAACAACCCAGCATTTTTTTTTAGTGTAGTTAAACAGTATTCAAAATATATTCTTTTATGTTAAAGGATTTGGAAAAGAAAGCATACGGATTTGGAACGGCATTATGGTGTGTAAAAGATGAGGTTTAATTCACATAGAAATTGCTTAATAGACCTCCCAGATATGTTGGTGAAAGGCGTGTTTGTTTAAAAGCTGGATATTCTGGATGATTTAAGATAACTGTTCAAATACACAAAGCTGGGTTTATTGGTGTCGAATACGGTCAGGCAGAAATACACGGTGGACCTTGCGCTTTTCAGCTAAAACAAACATAAAGGAAGATAGATACTGCTGGTAAAACATTACAACAACAAAATTGTGAAAGATGATCCTTCTTGTCACTTAAACTATGTTACTGATACCAGCTGACAAAAGTACAATTCAGAAAATGTCAAATGATGCATTTCTAATAGAGTTTTTGAAGTTGTTGATTTCTTTAAGTGTCATTCTTAGTTTGTCTTTTATATACTACACCAGCTTGTTCTTAAAAACATTATACATTTAACCCCCAAAACAGAAATTTTTAGTTTAAAGCAGGCAGAGATCTTTATTTTTTCAAATTATAACAAATGCATCAGTGATATAAAAGTAATCTGGTATTACTACGTTGTAACATAGTAATAATACTGCAAATCTTATAGACCCATAAAGTTGCAGAATACAGCATCATCAGTTCAGCATCCTGTAATCTCAGCCACAGTCTTACCTGACTTAACAAGTACATCTCTGGGTCTGCTGGGCTGGCCCAAACTGTGTTCAACTCTCTGGTCCATCCTGCTGTTGCCTTTGTGTGTGTGTGTGTGTGTGTGATATCCTACATGTTTACGTGAGGGCCGTTTCTTTTGAGTTTCTGCAGTTCTTCACATACATGCGTCCTCTCTCACAGTGTAAACAGTCATGTGACCACTGGGCATCAAAGACACGCCCCTCCTGCTCCTCCCAACTTTAGTTTTCACACACACATGCTCTCTCTCTCTCTCTCTCTCTCTCTCTGAGGAGTCCAATGGGATTAGTGGAGGGCTTAATCTCTCTCGCGCTTCTGTTAAATCTCACATTAACCATTAGACTACCAAAAACTACTTCACAAACTCATTCACTGGGCAGTAAAAAAACACACACACATACAGAGTGAATCATCTTACGATCACGCAATGTTCAAGATTACATAAATCAGGCTCATCTTAACTTGATAATCCATGGGATGTTTTTTTTTCACACTGGAAATAGGGCTTCTGTGGGAGATTTGTTAGTTATATAATATTAAAACTAATTTTTTGAATATGTGATGGTTAAACGAGGTATGAGGAAGTTTAATATAGGCTATTAAATAGCCATGTGTTATTGGTGCACACCAAAAGAAAATGATATTTTGTGATTTTGCTATTGCGACTGCTTCACGCTCCCTGATTTATTTTTATTAAAAATAAAAGACTCAAAACTAATATTATAAAAACAGACACTGTAGTTCTGACTCTAAATTCTGATTGGATGAGCTTAGTACTTAGTTTGTTTTGTTGTGGCTTGTTTTTGTTGTGTTGTTAACTCGTTGGTAAGTCATTCAAAGCCGTTGCAAATCATCAGATATAATCATACTTGTGATCAGATTAATTAACAACTTAATAATTACTAAAGAATAACTACTAAGTATATATTATATGACACTTAATGACGGTTGTCAGAAACATGCATAAAACCCAACCCGATCTCACGGGAATTCGTACGAATTTTACGAGGTGGCTAATTCGTAACAATTCGTACGACCTCACTCGTACGAATTTGCTAAATCGCACATATTTTACGAATTTGCCAATTCGTATGAATTCGTACGAATGACCTACCCCTGACCACGCCCCTAAACATAACCGTCACGTGGGTTTAGACAAATCGTACAAATTTGTACGAGTGAGGTCGTATGAATTAGTACGAATTAGCCCCTTTTGAATCACTTGTACGAATTGGTCGTGAGATAGCGTAGCAAAACCTCAACAAAAAAAAAAAAATGTCATGTCATGATTATGAAGGTGTCATGTTAGTCTTAGCCCTTCAAGTAAAGTGCTTTCTTTTCTTCGCTCCTAGATCAAACTTTTCCAGGCCACATGACACATTTAAAAGCCTTTATTATTATTTTAGGTCAGGAGGCATGGATCATGGGAAGTCTTTTTTGACTCAGCCGTGACGTGTCAAGAAACAAGGTCAAAGACGTTTGTGTGGAACAGAAGGAGCCGTGGCAACATTGCATTGTTCCTCTGCAGGGCTTTCATTGTTCTCGAGGACGCGTGAGTGTAGACTTACCCACTCCATTCAGGTGTTTTCCGCTTTTCACACTCTGCTGCTCAATGTTGTATCCCTTCTGATGCGTGCGTCGGGCGAGAGAGACAGAGAGACAGAGAAGAGAGAGAAAAAAGAGGCTTATCAGCTTACAAATATTCACATCGCTCTCATCAATCACAGCATTACTGGCTCTCTTGCTCCTTTCTCCAATTGATTTAGGATATATTATGGGAGTCCAGGAAAGGTGGAAGCGCTTCTGCTCTTGTAACATGAAGCCGGCTGTTCCAGTCCTTTTCTCTTGCCGTGCAATTCTAGCAAGGAGTAACATTTCTATGCGGGTCTTAAAGGGGACATGTCATGCAAAATCCACTTTTTTAGCCCTTAAATGCATTTTGTTGTATATTTGGAGTGTTTATAAGTACAGAAGAGATGAAATTATTCTCTTCAGGTGCTTCGTTTATATCTTTATATTAGGGATGCACCGAATATTCGGCCGCCGAAAATTTTCGGCCGAAAATTGCCCAAAAATGCATTTTCGGTTTTCGGCCGAAAGACTTTTATCACCGAAACAATACGGCCGAAATGTTGTGATGACGCAAACAGAAACCGCAACCTGCACGTGCTTGTCTGAAGCAACATGTCTGTGGTGTGGACGTATTTCAGTGTATCTGAACCCGCGATGAGACGGAAACCTTGTTTATCCACCTATATCTGCTCTAAACAATGCGTGCAGGTGGATGACACAATTAAAAATTATAAATAAGACTCGCACTGCGGAGGCAGGCGAAAGTAAACAAGGCAGCGCGAGTCTCCACAAACAGCGCGTGCACCGCTCCAAACGGTCGAGGCGTTTATACTTGACGCGCTCTCCGTTGTACTATTCCTTGAAACGACGACTCAAGTAACTCTCCTCTAACCATCAGGAATCGGTGAGAAGAAGACAGATAAACACATGACAATGTTTATTTTTTAGTATTCCTCCACCAATACAAAAATAATCATGTAAAACCCAGTAAACCCTGAGATTATTACTTGTGACATTACAAAAAAATATGTATATGGGAACATGTATAGAACTAAATTAATGCTCTCTTAAATATTTTCTACATTCACTAAACATGGTTCATTAAGTTTCATGTACATTTGTATTAAACATGGACCATTGTTCATTTAAAAAGGCTTTTTATGCTATTTTATGCAAAATTTTTAAAATGTAACTAATTTAGACATGCAAACTGGGTGCTAGTGTGATGAGAAGAAGTTTGCGCTCGGCTTTGTTTTTGAGAGAACATTTCATTTTAAAACCTTTCTGCAGGCCAGTAGATTATTATTTAGTGTACACATGAGCGGGGTCAAATTAAACATTTTAGTTTGAATTTTATTTTATACTGTGCATTGTGCTAAATAAATATTTGCATAATTTGTAATTGATTTATTTTTTGAAAATGTTATATTAATTTATGCAATTGCAATGCCTTGATTTTAGTAAAGTTTGTACACAGTCATAGCCATAAATGCAATGATACTAATAATTGGCATAATTTCTTTCGGTGTTTCGGTTTTCGGTGTTCGGCCTTGGTTTCCTCTTTTTCGGTTTTCGGTTTCGGCCAAGAATTTTCATTTCGGTGCATCCCTACTTTATATTCTGTTTTGGTCATATTTTTCAACCTGTTCAGATTTTTCAGATTTTTCAGAACTATAACGTCACCGTATTTGCAGCGGAACTGCCAAACAAGGACATCGACTACCGGCCCAACACTTCCAGCAATCCGCCATTATTATTTCTCTCTCCGATTTTGTAGTCCGAGCTCAATGATGCAGAAGTTCAGAACAAGTTTTCACAGGTTTCTGGGTTTAATCATTTTTGTATAGTTAATAGTTAATCCAAAAAAAAAAAAACATTTACTTATCCTCATGTCGTTCCAAACTTTTATGTTTTTTCTTCCTTCTGTAGAACACAAAAATTAGATGTTTAGTAGAATGTTAATGCTGCACCAAAAACGCCATAATCCTCTAAAAGTAGTCATGAAAGGGACTTTAGACTGAGGCCCCGTTTACTTATATTTCCCTGCGGTTTGGCACGAAAACCCCGTTTTTATCACAGATAAAACTCAGGCCAAAGTGGAGATTTCTGAAAACGCCGGTTAGTGTTGTCATGTGAACTGGGAGAAACAGCGTTTTAGGTTCTCTCTTGTCGATTCTGAGGATTCTGATTGGCTTGCATGGCTTTATCCTTATCCCGACACTGATGGCGGTCGACGGCGTATTTATGCCGGTGTGTGAACGATGAAAACGGAGAGGGGGAAAATATTCGTTTCACTAAATACCCGGCTTTGTGTAAACGTAGCCTGAAACCTTTCCTCTTCTCACATCTCATTAAAATTTGGCATGCGCCAGAATTCAATGATGCCATTTGAAAGTATCGATGCTAAATCTATTTTCATTTAATGTTACAGATTTTGGAACGCCATGAGAATGCCAACATTTTAAGTTTTTTTTGTTTAGCCCACCTGCCTTATTCCAATGCGTTCTCATCCTAGGGCGTCATATAGTGACACTTTTGAAATTTCGTCTAAATTCAACACACATGGCACCTTTTAGCGTCAATATAACACACACAGAGCTTTGTTCGGTTATGGTAGGTTTAGTTCTAGTGTAGGGTAACATTACATTAAACTGTCAGGTGGTTGGTTTTGACATGAAGCCATTACGTATAACTTTTTAATGACAAATTCAATTAGTACCACTCTAGTTGATGTCACGAAAAATATTCATGACAGTTATAATGCCTCATGACAGCCAATGTCAAAGCCAACCACATGACAGTTTAACTTCATTTAATGTCAAGTTGTCATGACAAAGACACTGACAGGTTGTGATGCATTACCAAATGTTCCTATTTAAGGGCGGATTTCAGACACAGGTCAACTTACAATGACAAGAAACAGGTAAACAGAAACAGAACCAAACCAAGTAGGGGAGCGCGGGGCACAACCTAACGCGGGGTTAAATGTAACACGGACCGTTTACACAGTTCGTCAGGATCAAGCCGGCCGTCTTTCCGCTCTTTTTCTCTTGCTGCCAGAAGACGATCTCCCGCGAATTTGCGGAAAGTTTTGATTATATTTCGTGAAGATACTGGACAAAGAGTGTTTTGACACCATGAAAGTAATTTTTTTCATCATAGGTTTTTTCGGTTTCTGAGTTGGGTGTATACGTTTCCAAATCTAACTTTATATTGCCTTAATCACTGTCTTGTTGGCTCAAACATAGCACCGTTTTGAAACATGTCAGCAATTCCTAGCGACTGTTAGCTAAGTTTAAAATAATGCACAGCGAGGTTTAGTTGTAACAGAGTGTTACAATCAAGCCTCCAAGTGTACAATGATAATCAAATGAAAACGGAGCCACACAACTTTTCAGGTTTGAGTATACATTTAACTTTGTTAGACTTTCACAAACAATGTTGGAATTTAAAATGTTTCAAATTTAGTGTACCATGAATGATAACTTGTTTATTTATTAAAAATATGGCCTGTTATTAATGCAATAAACCCTTTAAATTTTTATTTTAAGCTCATTTGTATTATTATTACTGTTATTAATAATAATAATAATAATAATTGTACATGCAGCTGCCACACACAAATGTAATTTAATTGCAATTACAATATTTATAATTTTATTTATTGTTATTTATTGGAAAACTATGCAGCCCTTTTCTATGTCTCTATCCATGATATTGATCCATAATAGAAGGATGATTGGATGAGGGATGGATGTATGGATATCTGTCTATATCAGCACAGTCTCACCCAAAAAGTCATATAACTGACGTTTTGGGACGTCTTTTGACCATACGTCAATATTCGCCTTTTTAGAGCCCCCTTAAACGTTGGTAGATGAGGTTATGGGATCCTAACTCTACCCCATACCTAAACCTAACCCTAAACCTAACCCGTCACCTAACTGACGTTAAAGGTAAAGCGTCAGTTGTATGACGGCCCGGGATCGCCATCTAGCGACGTTTAAGGGAGCCCTAAAAAGGCGAATATTGACGTATGGTCAAAAGACGTCCCAAAACGTCAGTTATATGACTTTTTGGGATGAGAATGTGTTGTCTATACAGATGCACAAACAATATCAAACTATACAAATAAAGTAGTATGTTACACACAAGTGTTACAACTAACCCCTCTGTCTGTTACAATTAACCCCGCATATGGGGCAAGTTGTAACATTTGCACTTCTGTCACTTTCAGTGCAACTGTACGAAAATGGTAGGTCCTAGAAAAAAACTTTAAGTGTTCATTTGTAGCAGAGATGTGTATGTTGCTTGTGTAAAAAAAGTATTTTTTAATTAATTGAGCCAAAACCAAAAAGCGTTAGGTTGTGCCCCGCTCTCCCCTATTCATATTCAACCCCAGTATTTATACTCAATAAAACCACTTGGTCTGAGAAGGAAAAGTTTTGTAGCATTTACCCCTTCTAATTTTGAGTTGACCGAGCTTTTCTACAGCCCGAAGTTACAAATAATGCCTGAGGACTCTTTTCCGGCTCTTTCCTGAGCAGAACCCTGGAGCCGAGTGAATGGATACTGTCGCTGCAGTTGCTAGGAGAAGCCTGCTCAGGCTCGGTGTCTTCACAAGGGCCTCACTGTCTTATCACTCACAGCAAGGACATGGAAATTGTGAAATAAAAGAGAGTGACATTCTGAGCAAAGAACAAATGTCTTTCATTTCAGGCTTACATCCTAGAGGGAAAATTCAGTGCAATAATTTCTGTTTAGCTGTCTATTACACACCCTGTGCAAACTTAACCAAAAGAGGATTTTAATTCACCTGCACAAATACCATGTATGTGTTTCCCCTGAGTGAGCTCTCGGGCCTGATATATAAAAACGAAGGAAGCTTTATTGAGATGTAATTAATTTGCTTGTATTTAAAGGGGATTTGTGTCCTCTCATCGGGAGAGAGGCTTTACACAGTATTATAATCAACAAAGACTCACTAAGAGGCTGAAAGATGCAAAGCCTCCTCAAGTAACAATGGAATCAGGTTGAAATAAGCTTATACGCTCACTAAGAGTCAATCCATATTTGGAGCAGCGTTCCGTGAATGCTAGAGTGCCGTTTAATAGCATGAATGAGATCTGAATTGGATTTATTCGGCATTGAATGCTCTCCTTTAATTATGGACTGCCCCTCAGTCCATTAAGTGTGGAATTGGTTTTCATATATCTTGATTCTCTGCTGAAATGGTTCTTAAGCCAGTCGATGTGTGTCAGTAGGACTGTGATTATTCAGACACAAATTAACAAATTAAACGTTAAACAATACAGGCCATCTTTAAAATTGTGAATGAACAAATAGCAAATATAATCCTGTAAAAAAAAAAAACGGTAAAATACTGCGCCATCATCACCCCTTTTATTAAACCATCTCAAAACTTTACAAAGGACTAAAGAATCTCTGGAACTTGGAACAGAACAACATAATAATAGAAACTGAAAGAAACGCAGGGCCAATTAAACACTAAACACACCTGAACAGGAATAAACCAATCCGTAACCATGAACACATGCAGAGGAAGACTGAACAAGCTAAAACAACCTTGAAACACAGACATGAACAGAACAGAACAAAAATAAACTCAAAACGTGACACAATGGGAATCAACAAAACAATACATTTTATTCATCATTGCAATATATGTAATTTCACTGTATAATACAGTCAAATCGATGTTTTATAGAAGCAAAAATGATGAATACCATATTATTTTATGATAAAAAAACAGTACAAGGACATTCCCATGTGCAAACACGACATACAACTTTTTTTCTTCTAATTTTTGTTGTCAGTGATGCATACTGGGAATTATATTGTTTGCAGTGCATTTTATGTTGTTTAGTTTTAAAGTCTCTATTGTGCCTATTGTATTATTATGGTGGCTATACGTACATTTTAAGGGGTAAAAAGCAGATTATGATAGTTCAAGTTTCGGTATTAACAATATATCTGTTACAATTCCTGTTTTGTGTTTCCCTGTTTTGTTGAGGACTCTTAATATGTAGTTATGGTCACTCCGATAGCATTATGCTGCGTTCAAGTCCTCCCGGGGAGTTCGTACGTACGAGGTGGGAAGTCGTGTTTACGACGTGAGGTGCATTCAAGTCAGTTTCGTCGGAGCAAAATGGCGGTGTACCTACTTTAAATGAATTACACGCAAATACAGCATACAGGTTTATTAACTCTGCAAATAAAAAAAAAATGAAGAACAAAGAATGCGCATCAGGTGTGTTTTTCTTTTTATGTTTTTTTTTATTAGCTTGAAGCCAATGTAAACTCTTATCATTAGGTATAATTTTTATATTACAATCATATTTTGTGCAGAGAGCTTGCTTTATGAATGAAAAAGCCTTACAATTTCAATGAGTAAACATTGAAATTCAATTAAATATTTACCGTCAACAGACGTTGAATGAACGTTTCTCACTGACTCGTACAGATCGGGGCTTAAAGAAAATCCCGAGCTCCCCACTATTTACGACATTGTGGTGGCGTTCAACTCGTAATTACGATCTATACGAGATAACTTGAACTCAGCATTAGTCCCTGGTTTGTTTCCATAGTTACCCTCATTAATCTCCATAGCTACTAATCACTTTCACCTGTTCCTTGTTCCAGTCCTTGTTATCTTGTGTATTTAAACCCCTGTGTTTCCCATATTCTTTGTCTGTGTTTCACTTGATGGATGTTACGTGTGTGTTTGTTTGTTTCAGTTGTGGTTGAGCCTATGTCTGGAATATTATATATTTTACAATGATAAAAAATACGGTAGCAACTTTTTAGGTTTAATTAATCAATCAAGCTTTATTTCTTTAGCACATTTAAAAATACAACAAGGTTGACCAAAGTGCTGTACAATTACAAAGGGTAAATAAATAAAATACAATAAATACAAATAATT
The DNA here is from genome assembly GCF_988280905.1 of Pimephales promelas. Lineage (NCBI taxonomy): Eukaryota > Metazoa > Chordata > Actinopteri > Cypriniformes > Leuciscidae > Pimephales > Pimephales promelas. Next base: position 1,341,223 of record NC_142789.1, on the reverse strand, counting down.
AGAAACAATACAGTTTCAACATACAGAAGACATCATGCTCTCATGATGGTTTAAAAGCCAAAGAAAAGAAATGTGTTTTTAAACGTGATTTAAGGCTACGTCCACATTAATCCGGATACATTTGAAAACGGGGTTTTCGTTTAAAAACGCTCTCCGTCCACACTAGTGTTTTCAGGCGTTTTCTGACGTTTCAGTGTGGATGAGAAACTTCTAAATTCACTTTACTGCGCATGCGTGAAACTTCACAAAAGCTCTGAGAGAGGGGGAAATAAATAATAAAGTTATCGCGCAATTCTTCTAACGGGATCATTTTATTTAGCAAAATATCTCACCATCACGGATGCGTCCAGGTCGCATTCAGTCACCATATTTGGTCTAAAACGCAACTGCTCTCCTGTTTTGCCGCAGGACTGCAAATGTGAGTACATTATCTGTCATCTTTGCAGTACTGTGCTATGAAGAATAGCACATATTAAGTAACATAGAAAGTAACATATTGTAGCAACAGTGTAAAAATGAATAATAGGCACAATACCGATAAACATTGGTACTACATGGATCACATGACTAAACTTGCGTCATCGTTTTGAAATACCTCCGGTTTCACTGTCCACACTACAACGCGAAAACGGCGTTTTCAAATGTATCCACTTTGGAGAGCGTACGTTTTTGGTGACTTAAAGCGGCGTTTCAGTGTGGACGGAAGGCCAAAACGGAGAGAAAAATATACGTTTTCAAACGAAAACGTATTAGTGTGGACATGGCCTAAAACTGTAAGGCTAGAGGCTAGTCTGACATGGAGGGGCAGTTCATTCTTGAGCCGTGTTTTAGGGACAACAAGTAATAGCTGATTTGCAGACCGTAATGACCTTGAGGGAATATGTGGCTTCAACAGATCAGCAATATAGGCTGGGGCTAGTCCATTAACGGCTTTAAAAACAAACAACAGACTTTTACAGACTTAACTTAAATTTACATTTAAAAACATATTTCATAATCTGATATAATATTGATTTACCAATCTATTGAAGTACTAATATCTGTTCTGTCCCATTGTAATACAATCACAACCACATATCACAGTGGTGATGACGATGAACCAAAGCTCATCATAAACCGCTTTTCCACAAGCCGAGAAAGTTAATACTAATATTTACACCATCAGCGTACATGTACATAACTGATCTAAGAACTGAAGTGTGACTCCTTGTTCTTTTTCACTTCCCAAAACTGTAAATTTAATGGTATTTAACTGTAAAATGACATTAAATGTACGGTTAGATCACAGTTATTCACCGTACATGGTATGGAAACTTTCTGTTCCCCAATTAACAGTTTTTCCCCCGTAGCATTTTTTTACCGTTAAAATCATGATCATTTTTTACAGTCATCTGCAGTATGATCTAGTAGCCTAAAAGAAAACATCAACCTCTCTGAAATCAAAGTTGTCCTCTCGTCTATCACAAGGGACAGAATATAGGCCACAGCCAAAGCAATCTGGCATCACCAAACCTCGAGGAGAGCCAAGCGTGACCTCTTGAAGAATGCACCATTGTCCTGTAAGATGGGCTGGACGCCACAGCGCCTCACCTGTAGTGTCCAGTTACTGGCCGAAGTGATCGCTTGACCTTTCTGCTTGTGGCCCGTTCTGATCTCTCATGTTTTATTTATCCTGCAAAGTGATATTGCATCCTCGCGCATATAAGCCACAAAACAAAAAGGGTGTTTTTGATAGATTTTGGCCCTGCTTTGCTGCTCTGGTTTCAAGCTGAGGGTTTCTCAGGTTTCCCAGACAACACAAACAATTAGCGGAGGCCGCGGAGGGGAGAGACAGCCTGCTAATTATCCACAGGACCTACTGGAGAACATGGGCACGGATCAACGCTCCAGTCTTCTGCAGGGACCCGCTGCGGTGGCGCACACAGACAAACGCTGATAAGGAACGATTTCATGTACGATAAAATATTGTTTGTGACATGCGATTCCCATGGTCCCGATCTGCTGTATGAATCTAAATGTTGCAATAAAACAGACATTAGAGATCCCTAAAGACCTTTCCTGACGCAGTTAAACAGTTTCCCTTCCCCTAATGGTCATTATGTGTTTTAATGGGAGCTCAGACCTGCTAAACTACACAAGATCAGAGTCCATCTTCTGGTTTCCCGTTGAGATGAAAGCAAGTTGGTGATAAATCTTGGGCTGCTTGAAGCCACTCTATTAAACAGCTAACATATAACTAGCATACACTTGTCCTTGTGCACACCAACCCATAATGTCCCCAAGCAGGAATTTTTCAACAATGCAAATATATCTTTTATCTACTTGACTATGGAAAGACTCAAATTTACATCACAAACAACAAGTCAATCACTCACAAAAAAAAAAAAAAAATTTAACAATTAAGTTCATCTAATATATAGAAAATATCTGTACTGTAAAAGCAGACCAACAAGAGACTTTCTGAATTAGTGAGGTCAGTATCCAGAACGGTTTGATCTATATTATACAGGCCTTAACCCTAAAACCGTTTTCTGGACAAATGTGGGCAAAATAGTTTTGATTTATTTTTTAAAAATACTTCCCTTGATCTGAGCGGTACAAGACTTGACTACTTTTCCTAAGTTTGCCTCCTGAACACACACATTTTTTTTTTTACTCAATTCTACAATGTTAAGTGGGTGAAAAAAAACAACTAAATCCTTAATCTTGTATTTGGGTCAAAAATGGGCACCCATAGAAATGAATGGGAAAAACTAATTGTAATTTAGAGCATTCTAAAATAAGCCAAAATAAGACACCAGGTGACAGCAAAGTCACTTCATCTTTAGGTTTTAGCTCTAAGAACTTATTGGAATGATATTTTAATGTAGTTAAAAAAATAAAATAAAACATAAAAATAAGCATAATTTACATAGAAAATGTGGTACTTTTTGAAGTAAATAAATTCAAAAATACTCCCATAAATAAAAAAAAAAACAAAACATACATGGATAGACAAAACTTTATCGAAGACAGTGATATAACATTTATAATAAATAAAAATTAGGATCGCACCTGAGTGCCCACATTTGTCCACAATTACAAATGTGGCTATAAAGTGAATACGGTTTGAGTCAACTCTTTTAGACAACTCTTCAATCAACTAGTCAACTCACAAACTAAACTCATTTCTCGTATTAATATCCTGGTCATATATTTGTAAAATGCTTGACATCATGCTGACAGAGCATAAATATACTACACTGTAAAAAATATTTTCAAGATTTGTTATCACAACATATTTTATTTTGTCAAATCAACTTTATAATAATTTATTTAGTTGAGATAACTTATTATTTTGAGTTTCTGATGGTTAAATTAATCTAATTCATTGTATTAACTCACTTTTTCCAGTTCAATCGACTTAAAATTTTAAGGCAACCAGGTTACTTACTTTTTTAGGTTAAACCATCAATATTTTTTTACAGTGTGTAACTGTATAATGCTAAATGTGAAACAAATATGCTAAAAAGTTTTTTTTGTAAGATATTTGCCTTATGTTGTTTTATAGTAAACCACAGTTTTAAATGTCTTATGCTGATCCGGAATACTTAAAGGCATTTTAACATTTGGAGCGATTGTGCCACCTGGTGGGGAATACAGTACTAGATCCGTGCATACGCACAGCCTACGTCATGCCCAAACCAATACATACATGCAATGTAAAAAGGTTATAAATAAAACCTGAACTGCGTCAAGTGTCATCAAATATTTGTGTACAACACAGATATTTAGTTTCATATGCCAAAGAGCAAATCAGCCATATCCGGCTGTGCTTTTTAAGCTCTCAATGAATCACAACGTGTCCGTTACAAAGCTCAATTAAAGAGTTTTTAATTAATGACCACTAATTTTCGTGCAATGCAAGCATGGATTTTGATCAGCTGCACTGGGCCAAATGTATGATTCCCATAAGTGATTCTTTCCAGCAAATGAGAAAAATATCCCTCAAAAAACTATTTGAAACAAGAATTTGTTCTAGGCTGCAATGCTTTGTTGGAGGAAACTGTGCTGGAGGAAAACATTAGTATTAATAATTAAGGTCAAACTAAAATAATGAAAGAGAAAATTGATTTGTAGGCAGGAATTTTTCATGTTTAGATGGTCAAACCAACGTTTAGATTCAGCGTCTGTCTAGATTTTTTAAACACAATAAAAGAACATAAATGATACCATGTTCATAACCCATAAATTGACAGTCTAGAGAATATTTCATGTTTTAAACTGTGCCACACTATTTATAAGTTGATTTGTTATAATATGTAATTTGTATAAATTCCATCATTTGACCGAGTTTAATGGGCATGTTGACATGCCTGATCATACATTCGGTCTCAAGAACATACAGCAAACTGAAAGGAAATTAAATTAAAACCAAGGAGAACTAAATGTAATTCAGTGAAACCGAAATCGAATGTAAAGGTAATCATCCGAGCAGTCATTTTCATCCAAACGTCAGCATTCCAGAGTCTCTATCTCCGCCTGCAACCCACAATTTAGCCTTTAAATTGAAGTGTTGTTTCTTATTTCTTCTCTTAATGGAGTGAATTGACCCCTGTGCTAATGCTGAAAGAGAGAGACTTCTTCTTTGAGAGGCCGAACAGGTTCAGTTACTCGTCTCCTGGGTTCTGGACACATCTTACTTCCAATCTGACCCACTTTTCTCCTACACACTCACGGTCTGACATCAGCCGACCGGAAGCAGTTAACTATTTACGATTCCTCTTTTTTCAAAACAACAAAATCGATACAGATGCTCAAACGCACACGTGATCCAATTAACATTACATTAAAACAAAAACCTACCGTAATGTTGATGCTTTCCGTTATTAATAAAAGCTCATATTTGGTGTATAGCAGGAAAATAACACAACAAATACAACTTTTAAACAGCTTCTCACAAAAGATTTCAAGCTGTCTTGTACAATAACACCAGAGAATATAGTAGAATAGAATACAATAGAATCTTTATATGGCTAATTATACTTGCTATAAGAATCAAAGACTAGTGATATCAGTAGCCAATAAAAGTATCACATAAAGCAGGTCGCCTCATCATGGTGGCTGTTATGTTGAGATCACATGACATCACATTGTGGAATAAATGAATCATGGGTGACAAATACGACCGTCATTGAATTACGATGGCAATGGAAGCTGAACTTGCTTTTGCGTGATACTTCATCCACACCACTAGATGTCAGAAGTCCAACATCACTGATGACTGAGTGAGTGGAAGACAGACAGGCAAATAAATACCATGTGCACATTTACTAAAGCTACTTTAGTCCATTTATTAAATCGTGAACGTATTAAACATCAGTGCTGTCTCAGATAACTTCTATATAAACACCTGTAATTTCAGAGTTAAATACCGTCCCCGAGCGTGTAATTATTTTTAGCTTGACTGTTGGTTCGTTTGGAAAGGATTTGTCTGATCGGTCTAATCTTCCTCAGTAGGTCTCTGGCACAGGAAGAATTAGCACAACTTGACATCCCATTTAGCAGTGGGGAAATCGCATGCAAGTGCTCTGCTCAGGAGTTGGCTGATGTAGCCGTATTAATCCTGATCCTAGACCAGCTTTGTTGTTACTCATTATAATTTAGGAGCAGAGATGCACATCCAAGATCAGTCCGAGCTTTATTGTTGCTAAATAGTTTCCACCCAAAGCACGTAAAATGCCGAAACAGAGGCGACGATTGGACTGGAACCGAGTGTGCTGTTTACTGCGTTATGCTCTGTATATAATACAAACAGTGTCCAGTATAGAATAAAGGCCCATTCACATCAAACACCAATGTAAGTGTTTATTTTAAAGCGATAGTTCACCAAAAAATGAAATGTGCTCACCCCCAAGCCATCCTATGAGTATATGACTTTCTTTTATCAGCCTAACACAATCTGAGTTAAATTAAAAATACCCTGGCTCTTCCACGCTTGATAATGGGAGTGAGTAGAGCCTGAGATTTTGAAGCCCAAAAAAACGTGTCCGTCCGTCTATCCATCCATCCATCCATCCATCCATAAACCCACCCACCCATCCATCCATCATCCATCCATCCATCCATCCATCCATAAACCCACCCATCCATCCATCCACCCATCCATCCATCATCCATCCATCCATCCATCCATAAACCCACCCACCCATCCATCCATCATCCATCCATCCATCCATCCATAAACCCACCCATCCATCCATCCATCCATCCATCCATCCATCATCCATCCATCCATCCATCCCACCCATCTATCCATAAACTCACCCATCCATCCCTTCATCAATCATCCATCTATCCATCCATGCATCCATGCCTCCATCCATCCCACCCACCCATCTATCCATCCATTCATCCATCCATCCATCCATCCATCTATCCCACCCACCCATCTATCCATAAACCCACCCACCCATCCTTCCATCCCTCCATCCATCATCCATCCATCCATCCATAAACCCACCCATCCATCATCCATCCATCCAAAAACCCACCAATCCATCACTCCATCCATCACTCCATCCATCCATCCATCCATCCACCCATCATCGATCCATCCATCCATCCCATCCCATCCCATCCCATCCCATCCATCCATCCATCCATCCATCCATCCATCCATCCAAAAACCCACCAATCCATCCATCCATCCATGCATCCATCCACCCATCCATCTCACCCCCCTCCACCCAACCATCCATCCCACCCATCCATCCATAAACCCACCCACCTATCCATCCATCCATCCATCCATCCATCCATCCATCCATCCATCCATCCTAATAAAAGCCTTCTGAAGTGAAAGGATGCATTTTTTAAAGAAAAGTATCCATATTTATAACTTTATAAACTATAATCACTGGCTTCTGGTAACGGCCAACTTCGCGTCTAGTTCCGGCAGAAAAGGGTTAAGGAGGATAATTTTTGTTTGAACTATCCCTTTAAGTGTGCTGTTGTTATGTCATATGGTAACCTTTTATTTAAACAGATTTCATGTTTCCAATTGAAAAACCATATAAATAAATAGCCAATATTCCAAAGTCATTACTACTTCTTCGGTGTGATTTGCTTGCAGTGCCGAAATCACCAATCACATTCGCTACTAGCTATAGCTAGTCACATTGGTTTTGTTGACAGACGTAACAACGGTGCTTTTCAGGTGCAAATCCCTCCGCCCAAGTAGCAGTGCTTTGCCTTCTGAGAATATAGTTCCCAGCATGTAAACGGTTGTTTGTGTCTCATGTGACCTTGTTATTTGTACACACTGTGACTATACAAATCACAACATGTAAATTGGAAAATATTGGCGTTATTTTGTGTCTTATTGGGAGCAGTATGGAGCCGTTTACCTCCAGTCTTTGTGCTAAGCTAGGCTAGCGGTGAGAGCATCAGACAGAGTTACGAAACGTACGGAGATGAGAAGGACTGAGAGTGGACTAATCTAACTCTGGGGGATACGGTGAATAAGCTAAAGTCTTAAAAAGTTGGCATGTTCCTTCAAAGAAAACTTAGTGTAGGCTACTTGGGGTAGTTTACTGTGAGAGTATACTACAAAGTGTACTTTCATAAGCCAAAAACTTTGCAAAAGTATTTGACTAGTAAACTATCACTATGCACTTGTATAGTGCAAGTGCAGTACAAACGATAAACATAGCTGTAAACTAGTAGTGCTCAAAGTTTGCTACTGGTATTCTTAAAAGTATACTTTTATACACCAAAAAAGTATAGGTCCACTTATTTTTTTAACCAGTATCCCAAATGACTGCATATTCACTCGTGATTGAGTGAGCTTTGTGCAGGTGCGTCTCATCTCACTCATGCATGAAATGCCACAGTGGAGACACACGCTCCAGTGGAATAAAGCTTGTAACAGGATGAACACAGAGCAAAGTTTTAATGAAATCAATAGCGCTTAACAGACACAACAAAACAGTGCATGTCGCTGCATGAGGTTATATTAAAGTCCCCCTGTGGTGAAAATAAAGCTTTTAATGTTGTTGTCTGTGTGCTTTTCTCAATGTGCTTTAACAAAAACCATGTGCAAATTCATAAGTCAACACATCTCATCCCAAGATGTGTTGGGATGACGACGCTTTTGCCAATGCGTAGACATCCAACACACATATGGGGCAGAAGGCGCCTCCTAGTGGTCTAACCCTAACCCTACACCAGACCTAAACCTACCATAACCGAAGCGTGTTATATTGATGCTAAAGGGTGCCATGTGCGCTGGATGTCTATGCTTTGGCAAAAGCGTCGTATATGACGCCTTGGGATGAGAATGTCATCCCAAGACAGTCTCAAAAAATGCGATTTGAAATAGTTGGTGTTTCTGACGTCATATAAAGCCTTGTAACCAATCAGATCAACGTGTGATCATCAACGAGTGGATCTCTGAGCTGAGTGAGTGGAGGCGGGGCTAATTTGCATATTCATTGAACCAAGTAAACGAGGCAAGGTTGTAGAGTTACATTCAAGCTACTTTAAGGCAAACAAATTTAAAGAAAAAAACATTTAAAGATGTAATTTTGGTATTTAAAGTTGAGTTTTAAGGGATAAAATGATTGACTATAGTCTATAACATAACAGGGGGACTTTAACAATCGCAGATGTTAGCAGGATCTCTCTTCCAGTTAGGCCTCAGTTCAACAGCCTATTTGATAAAGGGAAAAGGGGGTCTTGTAATGTGAGGGTCTATAACTGTGAGGTCCTGTCAAGGTATTGAGCTCGTGCCAAGAGTCCCGGAAGCTGGCAGAGAGGGTGAAATTACAGCTCTGACAAGATGACATTTTCAGCTCTCACTGAGCACTGGTTTCTCTGCTGCAACCGTAGACATTACTGAACAACTCACATGCCAAAAACTGCTGGACTATCATAAAACAACAATCTGCTCACCGGGGGCCACCATTCATGCTTTACTTCAGATACACTGTATGTTTTGAAGAAGAGGCTGTATGATCCGCCACGCTGGTTGAACAGAATGATATTTCGGGTGGTTACGGGAATTGGTCTGGCTCCGGTTTGCACGTGGGACTTGGAAAGGAATTTGCAAGGTCATTGCTAGAGTATTATTGGCTGCTTTTTGATAGCGTGTCTTGAAAGCAAATCAGCATAAATCCATGACTCCTGCCCCGATGCTAGAATGAAGGGAAGAATATTTGGAGTTTCTTTTAAAGAGTAGACTTCTTAAAATACACTTTCTTTGTCAGTTTATTGTTATTATTATTATTATGAAAGTTATATATATATATATATAAAGAAAATTCACCACCCCATGATAAGGTTAACTTCATAGCTAGCATTTAATGCATCCTAAATACACAAAATTACCACTCGGCCTCCTAGTGGTCTAACCATAAACCTACCAGAGAACTAAACCTACCCAGAACCGAACAAAGCTGTGTGTGTGTGTTATATTGACGCTAAAGAGTGTCATGTGCGTTGATTTAGACGAAATTTCAAAAGTTTCACTATATGATATATACATCACTATATGAAGCCCTAGGATGAGAACGCGTTGAAATTACACATTAAAAAAAAAAATAATAATTATGTATTCCAAATGCACAAAATATCACATTATTTTCACACGTTTTGCCTAATGTGACTGGGTTGGTGGGTGGGTTGGTGGGTTGGTTGGTGGGTTGGTTGGTGGGTGGGTGGGTTGGTGGGTGGGTTGGTGGGTTGGTTGGTGGGTGGGTTGGTGGGTTGGTTGGTGGATGGGTTGGTGGGTTGGTTGGTGGGTTGGTTGGTTGGTGGGTTGGTTGGTGGGTTGGTTGGTGGGTGGGTTGGTGGGTTGGTTGGTGGGTTGGTGGGTTGGTAGGTTGGTTGGTGGGTTGGTGGGTTGATTGGTTGGTGGGTTGATTGGTTGGTGAGTTGGTGGGTTGGTTTTCATTTTTAGTTTAGCTTTTAGTCAATATAAAAACAAAAGCTTTTTGCACATAATATATTGCATAGCCTATATTATATTTGTTTCCATATCCTTCAATATCAACATTGTTTGTAGGGTATCATTGGGCCGAATGTGAATATATATATATATTTTTTTTTTCAATATAAAGATTTTCTTTATCTAAATAGAAAACGTAGAAAGTACCGAGATATATATCGTATATCGCCATTTGACCAAAAAATATCGAGATATGATTTTTTGGCCATATCGCCCAGCCCTAGTTGGTGGGTTGGTGGGTTGATTGGTTGGTGGGTTGGTTGGTTGGTTGGTTGGTTGGTGGGTTGGTTGGTTGGTTGGTTGGTTGGATGGATGGATGGATGGTTGGATGGATGGGTTTATAGATTACTTTATATTTGACTTTAATTACTTTAAATATTCTGCCTGCAAGTGAATTTTACTTGGTCTTTTCTTTGTTTGTATGTTTTTTCTCTTATCATATTCTCAAGCTCTTGACTGACTGCTTTCTACTTGGTAAACAAGTGCTGTAAATTCAAAGAAAATCACACCACATCATAAAATAAGTGAGTGTGTGAGTGTTTGTATTGTCTTAAGTTTCATATATTCATATTCAGTAATTCATATTTCATGGTGCATTTCATAATTTAAGATAACAAATCTGGGTCTGAAACACAAGTGTATACATAAAAGGCATATGAAAAGTACCACAAATAAATGATCAAGATCATGATAAAGTTACTTTTAATGTGATTCCCATATAGCAAAGTGGATTCGTTTTACTCCTGGTCACATAAAAGTGTCCAAAGAAACACCCACAGACACAATACATCTAGTAATGCTTTCACAATTAGACAAATAGTTATGGTCCAGGGCTCAAAATCATTGTAAGACTGAATAGATTATAGTGATCACCTAATATGATCAATTTAGCTCACAGTGCTTTTAAGAAACAGCCCTTTTCTGGGTAAAGATTGGTCAATAACCTGCTAATGTACAGAATATTTAACTAAATGCCTATCCGTGACATGGATCAAGATGTATTTAATTCTGACGGTGACTCTTCACCTTAATAAACCTGACGCTTGATTCTATAGGGGAATGGCTCAGACGTAGGTAATAGGGGTGTCACGATTTCGATATTAAATCGAAATCGATCGAAATTAATTCAATGGTATCGAAATCGAAATAAAAAATGGTATCGTCGATACTGCCACGCCCCATGTCGCGTCCGTGATGGAAAGTTCGGATCGTTTTACTGACTCTATTGTTTAATC